>NC_081819.1:2335000-2635000 GCF_030704535.1 Vitis vinifera
ACATGGTAGATAATTTCCATTAAAGTTTATGACTCTCAACCTAATAGTTAGAAATATTTAAGGTTGTTAATCACAAATTAAGCAATCATTGGAGTTTTGAGCAAAAATAATTTGTTTACAAAAATAAACTTCTCCCAAAATAATGTGTCCTATCCATGTGGGTGTCCACATATAACACTATAATTGATAACTATATGTAAACCCCCATTTGGGGCTTGTTCATTTTTTTCAGGTGGAGGGCTTTTTCAAGAGCCATGTGTTGCCTCCTGATTGGCTGCCAAGGAATCACAGTGGTGCTTAAGAGAGCCAATAAAAGATGGACAGAGAAAAAGGGACGTTCAGAGAAGAACGTTTCTGTTATAGGGGGAGCGTCTTCTGCCGAGAGAGTGTGCTTTTTGCTACTGGTTGGCCGGAGATATTTTTGAAGGAGAGTTTCCAGGCTGGTGATAGGGAGAAAAACACAGGAGAGGAGCAGAGGTTTGAGAGGGTTAATGAACATTGGAGGGAGGATTTCGGAGCTTGGGGGGAAGCTAGAGGCAGAGGGGGAGCGGATTCTGCTACCTACGAGGGGGAGTTCTTTGGAGTATTTTTCCTGAGCTTAGGAAGGAAAGTTTAGATGAGGTAGTTGGAGATAGAACCAGTAGGGTTGGCTTGAAGAAAGAAGCAAGGAGCAGAGGAAAAAGACTGAGAGCACAGAGAGAAAACAGAGAAAATCAGAGTATGAGAGAGAGAAGCCTGTGAAGAACCAGAGAAAGAGCAGAGAGAAGAAGGGTAGTAGAGACGTGGGTGAGAGGAGAGAGGATACTGCGGTCTGCACTTCCATGGAGGTAAGTGTTGGTCTGAGATAAAATCATATATTTTTTTATTCTATATCAATTCATTAGAGCACAGGTGTATATATAGACAAAAGAAAAGGCTATACATGGACTACATGGATTACGACTACAATTGCTGAGGGATTGCAGTGACTGATTGCAGTGATTGATTTTTCTCCTTTAATGGTTCAGAGAACAGCTCACGCCAACACTCCCCCTCAAGTTGGTACGTAAATATCAATAAGTCCCAACTTGTCTAGTGAGTGATGGAATATTTTACTGCTCACAGCTTTTGTAAGAATATCGGCCAGTTGGTCTTCGGATTTCACAAAAGGGAATTGGATAATCTTTGCATCAAGATTTTGTTTAATAAAGTGTCGATCTACTTCTACGTGCTTAGTCCGATCATGCTGAATGGGATTATGGGAGATGTCAATTGCTACTTTATTATCACAAAACAACATCATCTCGGAGTCAGGGGCAAAACCAATCTCCGTTAGAAGTCTCCTAAGCCACAATAACTCACATAGCCCTTTAGCCATTCCACGAAACTTAGCTTCTGCACTGGATAGAGCGACCACCTTCTGTTTTTTGCTTCTCCAAGTAACCAAGTTTCCTCCAACAAAAGTGAAGTAGCCTGAGGTGGATTTCCTATCCATGATGTTCCCTGCCCAATCTGCGTCTGTATATCCTTCTACTCTTAGGTGATCATTTTTGGAGAACATAAGTCCCTTTCCAGGGGAGGACTTCAAATATCTCAAAATCTGCATAACGGCACTCATATGATCTTCACTTGGACAATGCAAAAACTGACTTACCACACTTACTGCATAAGCAATATCCGACCGTGTGTGAGAAAGATAAATAAGCTTGCCTACCAGTCTTTAATACTGAAGAATTTGAAGACTAAAATATGAAGAATTTGAAGACAAACTATGGAGGAACACCTCAATTCATTCTGTGATACCTTCCTTTACAATGAATGAAAGCATAAATAAATAGCCTACAGATATGAGACAATTCCGGAATGGTACACTATCACCGGATGGAATTTCCCTTACATGGAAAGTGAATAAACTCTTACATGGGAAGTGAATAAACTACTCTTACATGGAAAGTGAATAAACTACCTTGCTAGAATTACTCCTAAATCAATTATAATAAAGGTTGTACATTACACTAATTCAGGGAAGTATAAACAGAGGATGCTAAATATGGTGAGGAACATGCACAGGCAGGAAGGCGACGTGGGCTTGATTTCCAACACTCCCCCTCAAGCCGCGTTGTAGATGTTGATCATTCCAAGTTTTTCTGTCAGATCTTTGAAGTTAACTCGAGTAAGAGCTTTTGTGAGAATGTCAGCCGTTTGACAGTTTGTCGGAGTGTAGCTGACTTTGAAAACTCCTTCTTCAATCTTTTCCTTGATAAAGTGTCGATCTATCTCCACGTGCTTAGTTCGATCATGATGAACCAGATTCTTAGCGATACTGATGGCAGCTTGATTGTTGCAGTATAACACCATGGGATGCTTCAATGGAACCCGTAATTCTTCTAACAACCTATTCAACCAGATTCCCTCGCAGATACCTTGTGCCATAGCACGAAATTCTGCCTCAGCACTACTACGGGCTACCATTGACTGTTTCTTGCTTCGCCATGTAACCAAGTTCCCCCAGACAAATGAACAATAGCCTAAAGTTGATCTCCGATCAGTCACTGAACCTGCCCAATCTGCATCTAAAAAAATCTCAATCTTTTTCTTTGTTGTTCTTTGAAAGAAGAGACCCTTTCCTGGTGTCATCTTGAGGTATCTCAATATTCTGATCACAACAGTCATGTGTTTTTCGGTTGGATTATTCATGAATTGACTTACCACACTAACGGAGAAGCCGATGTCTGGCCTTGTATGAGAAAGATAGATAAGTTTCCCCACAAGACGTTGATATCTTCCTTTATCAACTGGCGCACTTCCATCACTTTCTTCCAGTTTGACAGTTGTATCCATAGGTGTTTCTGCCGGCTTGCATCCTAGCATTCCTGTTTCATTCAATAAGTCCAGAACGTATTTGCGTTGTAAGACTGCTATACCTTTCTTTGACCTAGCAATCTCCATTCTGAGAAAGTACTTGAGGTTTCCAAGATCCTTGATCTCAAATTCCTTTGTCAGTAATTTTTTAAGTAAGTCAATTTTCTCTTCATGATCACCTGTCAAAATTATGTCGTCCACATATACAATGATAATTGTCAGTTTCCCTTCTGGGAAGTGTTTCACAAATAATGTGTGATTGGATTGACATTGAACGAATCCGTACCCTTTCACTACCTTAGTGAACCGTTCAAACCAGGCCCTAGGAGATTGTTTGAGACCATACAAGAATTTTCGGAGTCTGCAAACCTTGTTGAAATTTGATGTCGTCTCAAGTCCAGCAGGAATGTCCATGTAAACTTCTTCCTCTAAGTCACCATTGAGGAAGGCATTCTTCACATCAAGTTGGTGAAGCGACCAATCGAGATTAGCTGCCAAGGATAAAAGTACACGAACAGTATTGAGCTTGGCAACTGGAGTAAAAGTTTCTTGATAGTCAATGCCATAGGATTGGGTGAATCCTTTGGCGACCAACCGAGCCTTATACCTGTCCACATTACCATCTGCCTTGTAATTTACTATGAAAATCCACTTACACCCAACTGGTTTCTTACCTCTTGGGAGGTCAGTAATTTCCCATGTACCATTATTTTCCAACGCCCGAACTTCCTCATCGACTGCCGCCTTCCACTTAGGATACTTGAAAGCTTCCTGAATATTCTGAGGAACTTGTATCTCTGTGATGCTAGAAGTGAATGCACGAAACGTAGGTGATAGCTTATCATAAGAAATAAAATTTCCAATGGGATGCTGAGTGCATGATCTAACTCCTTTCCTCCAAGCTATGGGCATATTAAGAATATCATTTTCTAACTCGGAATCAACAGTACCATCAGGAGCGTTGTTACCTGGAAGTTTGCTTGGATTAGGACCCGGTTCTGCCTCATGGGTTTGTTGAGAAAGTGCTCCTTTCTCCGTTTCCTCTTGGATGTGCTCCTTATCCCACAAGTCAACAATGGACTCGGGCTGATTAAATGACTCTAGAGGAATGTGATTTCCTGTGGTGATGGGTGACTCAATGAATGACTCAAGATCCCAAAATTGATATTCCTGAGTTGAATTCTCCCCCTGAATATCGTTTTTGGGATAGTGAGGCTGGGTTTCAAAAAAGGTGACATCCATTGAATTGTAGAATTTTCTTGTGACCGGAGAGTAACACTTATACCCTTTTTGATTTGAAGAATACCCAAGAAAGATGCACTTGAGTGACCTAGGATCAAGTTTACTTCTATGTTGTTGATTGATATGAACAAAGACAGAGCACCCGAAAATTTTGGGTGGGACGGTGGAGATGAGACGAGTAGTCGGAAAGGATTTTAGGAGTGTTTGACAAGGTGTTTGGAATTTCAGTACCCTAGACGGCATCCTATTGATGAGGTAGGCTGCCGTAAGGACAGCTTACCCCCAGAATAATTTTGGAACATTCATGGAGAACATTAGTGATCTAGCCACCTCTAACAAATGCCTATTTTTTCTTTCAGCGATTCCGTTTTGTTGTGGGGTATCAACACATGAACTTAAGTGAACTATCCCTTCTTGTGCTAGAAATTCTCCTAGAATGGAGTTGAAATAATCCCTAGCATTATCAGACTTTAGAATTTGTATTTTTGACTGGAATTGGGTCTGAATCATATTTTTAAAATTTTTGAAAATTTGACTCATTTCAGATTTTTCTTTCATGAGGAATACCCAAGTTAATCTAGTGTGATCATCTATGAATGAGACAAACCACCTAGTACCAGTTACATTTTTTATTCTTGACGGACCCCAGATATCGCTATAAATCATTGAGAATGGACTAGACTCTTTATAGGGTTGAATGGGAAAATGAGACCGGACTTGCTTTGATAATTGACAGATTTCACACTCAAAGGATTTTGGATTTTTATTAAATAATGAAGGAAATAAATGCTTGAGATACATAACATTTGGATGACCTAAGCGATAGTGCCACAACCTAATTGCACTATCGTTATTTTGACATGAAACCGAAAAAGAATTACTACCAACTGCCATTTGAGGTTGTTCTTGTGGATCGTGGCGCTCCTTAAGGATGTAGAGTCCAGAGCATTCCTCAGCATTGCCAATCGTCTTCCTCGAATCCAAATCCTAAAATTCACAGTGAGTGGAGGAAAAATTAGTAATACACCTCTTTTCCTTAGTGAGTTTACTAATTGACAATAGATTACAGTCCAAGTTAGGAACAAGGAGAACAGAGTTGAGAGTAAGATCCCTTGATAGCACAACTGAACCTGTTCCGACAACCTTTGATAGTGAACCATCTGCTATTCGGACTGTTAAATTATTTGGACATGAGCTATATGTATCAAAAATTGTCGCATCTCCCGTCATATGATCAGATGCTCCTGAGTCCACTGTCCAAGGTTTTTTACGTTTCTTACCAGCAGTGAAGACACTAAAAAAATTACCTTTGTGAGCCAAGGTTCCGAAACCAATGACCTGGTTGGAAGATGAGCCAGTTTGTGACTGTACCGACAAAAGAGGAGACAGTAGTTTCTGAAGCATCTCCATTTGCTCCTTATTAAAAGGGCTAGCTTCAGGTTGTGGCGATTGTTCATCGGTAGCCACATGATTGCCTCGTCCTTCTTTCTCAAGTGGTTGACGTGGCTTCCAATCTACTGGCTTTCCATGAATCTTCTAGCAAGTTTCTCTTGAGTGTCCTGGCTTTCTGCAATGATTACACCAAGGTCTACCTCCTTTAATTTTTTGACGGTTGTCAAAAGGAGCGAATTGAGTCTTAAGAGCCGAGCTTTCTGCCATATTCAATTGTTGATGGGATCCCATCATGAGATTTTTCCGACTTTCTTCGCGACGGACTTCAGAGAATGCCTCTCTGAGGCTAGGTAGGGGTTTTACTCCCATGATTCTTCCTCTGATTTCATCAAGATTTTTGTTCAAACCTAACAAAAATTTAAACACTCGTTTCCCTTCGACAATCTTTTTATACAAAAAACCATCTGTAACACAATTCCAGTTATGAACCTCAAACATATCAAGTTGACGCCATAGACGAGTAAGAGTATTGAAATATTCAGTTACCGTAAGGTTTCCTTGACGCAAATCGTGGAGGATGCCTTCAATCTGGATGATTTCAGATGTGTTTTCCTTGTCTGAGAAAGTTTCTTTTGCAATGTCCCAGATTTCTTTGGCAGTATCAAATGACAAAAAATTTTCACCAATGTCAGCGGTCATAGAGTTGACTAGCCAGGACATGACCATATTATTTTCTGCTATCCACTTTTTGTAGGTTGATGCTGTGGTTTCTGGTGCCGCCGAAGCTCCAGTGATGTAGTCATCTTTCTCCTTTCCCCGTATAAACATTAATATGGACTGAGACCATTGCAAATAATTTTGCCCATTCAGTTTATGGGCTATGATTGGAAGATGAGAGGTTTCCATCTGATGAGAGGATGAAGACGATGAGATGATGATATCAGAGGTAGAGGATGATGAGTTGGTAGCCATTCCAAAGGCTGGACCGTATTTAGGCATAAATTAGAAGAATAGAATTGAGTAGAAAAAAAAAACTGACTAAAGATGATGACGATGAGACATGATTAAACCTGCTCTGATACCATGAAGAATTTGAAGACTAAAATATGAAGAATTTGAAGGCAAACTATGGAGGAACACCTCAATTCATTATGTGATACCTTCCTTTACAATGAATGAAAGCATAAATAAATAGCCTACAGATATGAGACAATTCCGGAATGGTACACTATCACCGGAGGGAATTTCCCTTACATGGAAAGTGAATAAACTCTTACATGGGAAGTGAATAAACTACTCTTACATGGAAAGTGAATAAACTACCTTGCTAGAATTACTCCTAAATCAATTATAATAAAGGCTGTACATTACACTAATTCAGGGAAGTAAACAGAGGATGCTAAATATGGTGAGGAACATGCACAGGCAGGAAGGCGACGTGGGCTTGATTTCCAACAAATACCTTCCTTTGTCTGTTGGTCCTTGATTGGGATATTCTCCAAGTTTGTGATTCGGAATTATTGGAGTTTCTGTAGGCTTATAATCAAGTAATCCAACCTCTGTTAATAGGTCTAAAATATATTTTCTCTGAGACAGGAATATACCTCGCTTTGATCTAGCAACTTCAATTCCTAGAAAGTATTTTAGTCCTCCTAGGTTCTTCATTTCAAACTCAGATGCCAACTGCTCTTGAAGTCTCGCTATCTCCTCTGAATCGTCTCCTGTGATGATCATATCGTCTATATAGACTATCAGAGCAGTCAGTTTGCCCTGTCTATGCTTTAGGAACAAAGTGTGATCAGAGTTACTTTGCTGGAATCCATACTTTTTCATTGTCGTACTGAATCTCCCAAACCAAGCTCGAGGTGATTGTTTTAACCCGTATAGAGTTCTTGGTAATTTGAAAACAATGTTGCCTTCTGTGTTGGCTACATATCTTGAGGGAATGTCCATATATATATCTTCTTCTAGATCACCATGTAAAAACGCATTCTTTACATCAAACTGATGCAGGGGCCAATCCAGATTTGCTGCAAGTGACAACAATACTCTTACTGTATTTAGTTTGGCAACGGGTGAGAAGGTTTCCTGATAGTCAACTTCGTATGTCTGCGTGAATCCCTTTGCTACAAGTCTCGCCTTGTAACGCTCAATTGTTCCATCTACCTTGTATTTGATTATAACACCCACTTGCACCCCACTATTTTTTGTCCTTTAGGTAGATTGACAAGAATCCAGGTCTTATTTTTCAATAGTGCCTCCATCTCCTCCTTCATAGCCTGGACCCACCTCGGGTCTTTCATTGCTTCTTCAACACTTGTAGGAACATGACACGAGGAGAGTGCATCTGCGAAAGTCTTTAGAGGTTCAGGAAGTGTCTTTGTGGATACATAGTTGGCAATCGGGTATTTCAACCTCCGGTCTTCTATGTTAGGAGAGTATCTATCTGGTGGCTTGCCTCGATTATGCCTGTATGGTAACTCATAGCCCACATGAGCATCATTAGTTAACATAGGTGTACTCAGAGTGTTTAGGGAACTTACCTCAGGAATATTCTCAGGAGATGGGTCTTTGGATACTGTGGAAGGAGGGGGTACTATCGACTGCTGTGGCTGTTGCTCTTCAATTACTAATGGTAGAACACCAGGTTCTGTGTCAACATCAGGTTCTGTATTGGATACAGAAACAACAGGCTCAACATCAAGTTCTGTATTGGATACAAAAACAACAGGCTCAACATCAAGTTCTGTATTGGATACAGAAACAACAGGCTCCCAATCAAACCTCAGCCAATTCAACTCTTTATTTTGAGGCGCCCCCTGAAGAGTAGAAGTGGATGTGGTCGGAGAGTAGAAAGTCTCTGATTCCAAGAAGGTGACATCCATCATCACATAGGTGCGATGATTAGATGGATCATAACAGCGATATCCCTTTTGATGTAGGCCATACCCCAAAAAAAGACACCGGACTGCGCATGGATCAAGTTTAGTGCGTTGATTCTTGTGTAAATGAACGAAGGCAACACAGCCAAATACTCGAGGCGGAAGCATTAAGGCAGTAGGTAGAGAGATGACAGTGGATAGGGCCTGGAGAGGAGTCTTGAACTTAAGAACCCTAGAAGGCATCCGATTAATAAGGTGAACTGTTGTAGTGACAACATCAGTCCAAAAATGATTAGGTACATGAGCACCAAGAAGAATAGCCCGAGCAGTCTCTAAAATATGCCGATTTTTCCTTTCGGCAATTCCGTTTTGTTGTGGTGTTTGAGGACAGGTAGTTTCATGAATCAAGCCATGGTGACTGAAATAATTTTTGAAGTCACGATGCATATACTCTCCACCATTGTCGGATCGAAGTATGCGAATTGTAGCAGAATACTAAGTTTTAACCATCTCATGAAATGAGCAAAAAACAGAGAAAACTTCATCCTTATTCTTCATTAGATACAACCAAGTCATACAAGTGCAATCATCCACAAAAATCACAAACCATCGAACCCCAGATATAGTGGATTTGGGAGATGGACCCCACACATAAGAGTGAATCAATTCAAAAGGCATCTGACTCTTATTAAAACTCAAAGGATAACTAACACGATGACTTTTAGCTAAGATGCATGTCTCGCATTTAAAATCCAAATTCGACAAACCCGAAAATAAAGCAGGAAATACAAGTTTCAAATATCCAAATGAAGGATGTCCTAACCGACTATGCCACAACAAAATGTTCGCCTTATTTCGATCACTAGAGCTTCTCGTATGGTTAGCTTGACCGATGCTAAAATCTTCCATATAGTAGAGCCCTCCCTTTTTAGTACCACACCCAATTATCTCCTTGGTGAGAATATCCTGAAGAAGACAAAAAATTGGATAAATTAGAACAATACAATTTAACTCCTTCGTGACTTGGCTCACTGATAATAATTTATGAGACAATGAGGGTACAAAAAGGGTATTGGTTAAGGAGAGAGCTGGTGATATCATCACTGTACCAGCCCCTTTTACCAAAGAGATGTCCCCATTAGCATTAGCAATGCTAGTATGTCGAGGAGAGGATCGTTCAGAAAAATCACTTGCATCATACGTCATGTGGTCTGTCGCCCCTGAATCAAGAATCCAACCATCATATGATTCAGTGGTATTGGTCCCGAGAAAACTCATACCTGTATCCAAATCAACTGTTGTTGTCGGAATAGTGACAATTGGGACTCAGCCGAGGCTATCGCGGCCTTGCCGGTGCCATTAGTTGCATTTTTGCTAGCTCCACCATCTTTCCCATTCCCATCTCGTCGCCTCTTGGCTTGTAATTCATGCCACCAATCTGGGTAGCCATGTAGTTTGAAGCATGTGTCTTGAGTATGCTTTGAATTTCCACAATGACAGCATTTCATGTCATTGGATGGGCCATTTGACTTAGAAAATTTTCCATTCAATGACAGAGAGTTGGCTGCAGTGGAGGGCCCTTGTTTGAGGCTTCGTGAAGCCATCACTGCTCCAGCTGCCTTTTCTCCATTATTGGCTGTCATCACCGCCTGACGCACAGTTTCTCTACGAACATGGGCATATGTCTGTTCCACTGTGGGAAATGGCTTAAGCTGCAACACATCACTTCTAATATTATCAAGTTTATCATCCAAACCATCAAGAAAAGTATATACCTGATCCTCCTGCAGCATATTGTTAAAATGTTGGATATCTGCTGGACATTGCATTGGATTGGGACGACGGAAATCAATCTCCCGCCATAGACCTTGGAGATGATTGTAGTATTTTTCTAGAGAGCCACTACCCTGCCTGAGTCGCGCCACTCGTAGTCGGAGTTCATAAACTTGGGTTGCATCACTTTCATCAAAGTAAGTGGTTGCAATTGCATCCCAAACTTGCTTTGCCGTTGGAAACCGAATGAAGTTACCAATAAGGGATGGATCCATCGAACCAATCAACCATCCTTTCACAGTTGCATTCTCAGTCCGCCACCTACGGAAGGAAGGGTCGGTTGTTAATGGTTGAGGAAGGTCGCCGTTGATGTAGCCGAGTTTATCCTTGCCCGCGACATACATCTCTACGACTTGTGACCAGAGGGCGTAATTCGTGCCATCCAGTTTGATGCCAATCGGGGCAATTGCTGAGTCGGTGGCTGGAATGGACGTCGGAGCTTTACTCAAAGATTTTGTCATCCTTGCCGTTAGTTCAGACAGTACAGATGGCGAGATTGAAGATTCACCCGAGTGCTCACCCGAGTGAGGATCTGTATCTGCCATGTGAAAAGAGTTTGACCTTTGTTTTTAAGAAATTTGGTTGAATAGAGGGTAGAGGATCGAATTCTGCTCTGATACCATGTTGGTCTGAGAAAATCATATATTTTTTTATTCTATATCAATTCATTAGAGTACAGGTGTATATATAGAGAAAAGAAAAGGCTATACATGGACTACATGGATTACGGCTACAATTGCTGAGGGATTGTAGTGACTGATTGCAGTGATTGATTTTTCTCCTTTAATGGTTCAGAGAACAGCTCACGCCAACAGTAAGTTCTTAAATGTAACACTCCTGCTCTTTTATGGGTTTCTTTCATTTGCTACGTCTGTAATTCGTTATATGCTTGGGCATGGCTATCAGAGATCCACATGCTTGTAGTGGATTTTGGGTATGAATATCAGAAGGTCCTACATTCCTTTTAGCTGATCTCTTAGATTGTTATTTGTTTCATCCCTCATTTCTCCGATTCTCTGTGTGCATATTCTGATTTTGCCTCTAATCCGTTGTGTTGCATTGGTGAGGTTTATGGTATTCTCTGTTTCTCTTTTAAAATCAATTTGGATTCACTCACCTATATTTGAGCCCGTTGATTTTAACATGAAACGTGGCTTAACATAGTACTTGGTTCATCTTATTTTCTCCGTTTGTGTTTGGTTCACCTGGAGAAATCTGGGTTGGAATTTCTGGTCCAAATCAACCCCCTAGCTATCAGGGCATGCTCTACTTCAACACTTGGCTATAATGACTTGTGAGTAAGATGCATTGAGGCCCGTTCTCCCCATCGTTATGCTATTTTCCATCATAGAGTAGGCTTTACATGTAAGAGACTTTCATGGCCGTTGGGTTCTTGTGAATGAAGATTTTAGTTCCCAAGAAGCCATTGTTTATCCTGGACTTGCACTCTACCAGGCAACTCCTGGTTATGTTGGCACTACGCTACACTGAACAGAGATTAGCAATATGCAGGGTAATATGTATAGACAATGCTCTCTGGCTTTCAAACTCATGCCCAAATCCATGATCAGTCTCAATTGTTCGGAGATGAGGGCAGCTGGTCATGGGGTTGAAACTCAGTTTCAGCTTCCTATACCAGTGGATGACTTTATGCAGAGATCCCACCCACTGAGCAACTTTTTAACAGACACAATTTCCTAAGTTTCAATTTTCCTACAGCCCAAGATGGTCCTTGGATCAATGAAACGCTGGTACAGGATCTATGAGAGAACCCAAAATAAATGAGCTTCATGAGTTCCCAGGCCCACTTCCAGTTTGACTTTGAAACCTTCAAGACCTTCAAGTTTGATAGGTCATTCTGCCCCCTTGGCTGCCAATGGTCCCCAACCTTTCTGATACAAATAAATTGGTGGTGTCAAGTACAGCATCCCGGTTGCCATTCCCTCAGCAAGCTGTTCCTCGCAGTTTCTTCACCCCCTCAAGTGGTCAGAAACTGAAGATGCCACGTGTTTCTGAACCATCAGAAGCCCCTCAAAATTAGGATTCTGAGCACTCATGTCAGAAGGGAATGATGTAACTGGTGAGAAGGGAATGATGTAACTGGTGAGGCACCAAAGGAGTTGGGAAATTTGTCAAATCTGACCACCCTGTATTCGGAAAATAACAGATTGATAGACATTTGGGATTGGCATGCTTCGTGGAAGTTTGAGACCACTAAATGTTACTGCACTGTCATTGATGCTCCTGGACATCGTGACTTCATCAAGAACATGATCACTGGTACCTCGTAGGCTGATTGTCCTTATCATTGATTCTACCACTGGTGGTTTTGAAACTGGTATTTCCAAGGATGGTCAGACCCGTAAGCATGCTTTACTTACCTTCACCCCTGGTGTCAGGCAAATGATCTGCTGTTGCAATAAGATGGATGCGACAAGTCGGTGGTATTCAATTGTTGTAGGTTATGCTGTACTGGAAACCCATTGAACTACTCCCCTTTCATTGGAAGTAGCTATGCTACCCACTGGAGTGAAAGAAACTCAACTCCGTGAGAGCAACAGCCAGAAGGTTCACCCCCAACCCATGGAAGAGGCCACTAATCAGGCTCCGGAAGCACTAGAAGCCCTGGTATCCAAGATTTTTATGAACATCTCCTCCTTAAAGTCAGCTTATATTCAGCTCCAAGTTGCTCATGCTCCTTATGAACCTGATAAAATCCAAGCTGCTGATAAACTTGTAATTTCAAACCTGAAGAACCTTTCTGAACTTGAGCATTTTTACTAGGAGAAAAATCCCAAACCTATATGTGTTTCTCCTCAAGATCTTGCTTAGCTGTAGAGATTCAACAATAACAGTCCTATGAAAACTCAGATTGTCCATCAAAGTTTCTCATTCTATGCTTGGACCAGATCCGAAAACTGGCTGACAATTGTACTGGTCTCCAAGGCTTCCTTGTTTTCAATGCTGTTGGTGGTAGTACTGGCTGCTGGGCATTCCTCAAAGTCAAGGAGATTTGAGAAGCTCCAAGAATATGCCTTCACTTATACTTTTATCATCAAGTCTTTAGACATAATCCCTCCAGATGGCGTCCTAAGTCCAGGTTCTGCAATATCCTTTGGGCCCTCAAGAAGCTCTTAAAGTAAACTCATTGAGAGGCCTCCATTAGGTCCATTGCCAGCTGGTTCATTCGATTCATGTGGTGGAAGTATGATCCAAGGTCCAACCACTTTGAATGCAAGCCCACTGACCTCAAGAAAATAGTGATCAAGATAAAATACTCACTACCCAAACAGGAGGATCACACATCCTCGCTGCCCGGTTAGATCATTGAGTCTCTCAAAGCTGTGAAGTTCATAGACAAAGGTTACTTTAACGTTCTCTTCAGTCTTGCTGCAGTTGAATACCTCGCAGGAAGAGAAAGTGCCAATGCCCGAGTCCTTTGAACGGTTCCCAACAAGCTCCACAATCTCACAATCAGCACGCCATAACATTCCTCATTGGCAGCCTGAAAAAGCTGAGTTCTACGCCGAGTTTGCTAGAACAAGAATAACCTGGTAAACAAATGCCTTCTCTTGCAGTCTTACCTTCGTCCTTGGCTGCACAGGTATTTCTTCCAAATGCAGTCCTTGCTGCTGCCGGTCTTGGTGCCCCTTATTCCTACTTGGCCTTATTCCTGGAATGGTAAGAATGATGCAGATTGATAATGGCACGTCCAGCTCTACCACTGTGCCCTCTTGCAATGACTGTGAAGCTGGGTATACTAAGCGTGGAAAAGTTGGGCGTACCCAGCCACGGCGAGTTACTGTTATGAGTGTTGCAGCTCGAGTTTCTCAGGAAATGGGTGTTAAACCTGGGCATGAGGTTGACTATTCTATCTGTTTTGAAGATTGTACTACAGAAAAGACGGTTCTAAAATATATGACTGATGAAATGTTATTGAGGGAATTCCTTGGTGAACCAGATCTGGCAAGCTAAAGCGTAGTGATGGTGGATGAGGCCCATGCAAGAACGCTCTCAACTAATACTCTATTTGGATTAGTAAAGGATTTGCTTATGCAGAATTTGTTGAGATAGACTGTTCAGAATGCTCCACTTTTAAATGAATCAGGATTGCATGGCCACCAGTTGAAGACGGAGACCTTCTAGGCATGGGCCTCCTTTCTATCCTTCATATGGTTATGAAAGGGTTTCAAGGTTCAGGCGCCCCATGCAGTATAGGTCACACTGATATGGTAGAAAGGACAAAGAAACAGCTATAGCCTCTCGTGTTGAGCAATGGTCTGCATGGCCACCTTAATGCATGTGTCGTCTCCCTTTACTTTCTTTTTCTCTTTGATTTTAAAAAAATGTTTCCTCAATCCCATTTTGCAAATAGTCTTCAAAATTTTAGTTCTTTTAATAATCTTGATCCTTCAAATTCTCGTTCATCCTTAGAATTTTTTTTTTACGTTCCAAAAATCTATTTTCCTTTTTTAATAAAATTTTGCTGCCATTTTTCTTTCTGGCATGCAATTTTCATAACTTATATGATTTTTTAAAATGTTTTAAAATAAGCAAGGATTAAATTTCGTAATTTCAAATAATGGAGTTATTGAAATTGATTCATGCAATATAAAATGGGCTTTGGTGGGGGCCCAACATATGCGGTTTTATGACCGATTGATTGATTGATTGGTTTGATTTAATTGCCATGCATGATTGATTTTATTCTGCTCTATGACATGCTCGAAACTATTCCTTAATTGTGCACTAACTTCACTTCTTGATAGCGTATTGAGGATCGTTGCCCAGGTACGCATTCACTCCCACTCTAGTCATTCTCTATGTATTTTCTGATTCCTACATGTACATGATTGATTAGAGTATTCATTGATTTTCTTATTGATTGTCATGTCAGCTTCATTTTATTAGTAGAGACCTGACTTTAGGGGCTTAGAGAGGTGCTACGGTCTTTACCGTACCTACCCGATAAGTAACCTAACCTCCGAACCTGATCCAATTTTTCACAGACCACATTTTCCAAATAAAGAGTCACACTTAGGGTTTTCTTTCTTATTACCCTTTAAAAATAAAATAAAAATAAGTGGTGACTCCAAGTCATTTTCAAACAATAAATAAAATCAAATTTTCAAATAAAAATTGAGTTTGCCATTGAGTGGGAAACGCATGAGCCGAAATGCGGGGTCCACACTATAGTTTTAATTTTTTTTTTTTAAAAAAATGATCAAAACCGTAGTTGGTGACTATGACTTTAAACTTAAATTTAAATTTAGTCACCAATTACTGTTTTATGTTTAAAAAAAATTTCAAAATCATAGTTATTAATTATTGTCATAACTGAAGTAATGAATGTCATCACATTAATTATAATAAATGTTAACTAAATATTATTTATGACTTTCAATAATACTCATTAATGGAAACCATTAAATATTATTTATGAGTTCCATTAATATTCATTAATGAGAACATTAATGGAGACCATTTGAAAAGCCTATAAAAGAGTTTCTCATTCCCTATAATATGTACCTCTAAGCAAGAAAGAAATTTCTCTATTTCTCTCGTTCTCTCCGTCTTTGATTCTCTCAATTCTCATTTTTGATTACTTTCTCCCATTATATATATTGTTAAAGAAATATATATCTTATCTCTACTTTGAGTTGTATTTATCATCGTTTTACAACACGTTATCAACACAAATTGCTCTGAAGGTAATTCTCGTATCTTAAACTTGAAGTTGTTTATATAGAATAAAATTTTACATATTTATATTGTTGTTAGATTTTGTTTTGTTATATATTATTAAAAGTTATAAGCAAATTATTTGATTTTGTTTATAATCAAAAGTTAAACCAATGCTATCAATTTATTATAACTTATTCTAATAATATTGTTTTGTCATATATATGAAGTTATTTGACAATGTCGAATCTCACAAAACTCGAATTTGTGACACTTGACATTTCGAGAAAGAACTATCTATCTTAAATCCTTGATGTTGAAATACATCTTGATGCAATGAATCTTGAAGCTACGATCAAAAAAGGAAATCAAGCATCCCTATAGGATCCCGCAAAAGCGTTGATTTTCCTTCGCCATCACCTCCATGAAGGTTTAAAAAATGAGTATCTTACAGTAAATGACCATTTTACTCCATGGAGTAACTTGAAGGAAAGATAGGACCACCAGAAAATTATAATTCTCCCAAAAGCTCGATATGATTGGATGCACCTAAGGTTGCAGGATTTTAAAACTGTTAGTGAATATAACTCCACACTTTTCAAAATCAGCTCTCAATTAAAGTTGTGTGGAGAAAAAAATCATAGAAGAAGACATGTTCGAAAAGCCTTTTACTACGTTTCATGCCTCAAATGTGCTCCCACAACAACAATATCAAGAGAGTAGATTTACAAAATATTCTGAATTAATATCATGTCTTCTTGTTGTTAAACAAAATAATGAGCTTTTGATGAGAAATCATTAGTCTCGTCCAATTGGATCTGAACCATTCCCTGAAGTGAATGCAATATCGTTTCAAACTCATGGACGTGGACATGGACGTTGTCGTGGTCATAGAAGAAATCCCTGATATCATGGTTCTTATTGAAGCCTCATTGCACCACTAAAAGTGGAATAATACTAAGGCAAAATAAGAAAATGGGAAGTGTTTACAACATAAACCTCCTAAGAATCATGAAAATAATTGTTATAGATGTGGTATGAAAGGGCATTGGTCGCATATTTTTCGTACGCCCAAACATTTGGTCGACCTTTACCAAGCATCAATAAAAGCAAAAGGAAAAGAGATAGAGATGAACTTTACCGATGGTGATGAATTGGACCTAACCTACTATGACATTGATTTCTTTAGAGGTCCTAGTGAAAAAATAGACCATTTAATAAATGATGAGAAGATTAACATTGATTGATGTTACTTTATATATCAAATAATATATTATTATGTCTTATATTTACATCTGATTTTCTTTTGCTATTTACATTATGCCTTGTTTTTTTTCTTTTTTTAATATTAGTTATATCTAAAATCCATGTGTTATTTGGTCTCAAGATGAATGAGGATGATGTATGTCTAGCAAACTGTGCAACCATGCACACAATTCTTTCGAGATAAAAGATATTTCCTCAAATTGACATTAATAAAAGTTAATGTAAGTACCATATCTAGTATTATAAACTTAGTTGAAGGCTCTGGAAGAGCAAACATAACGTTACCAAATGGAACTAAATTCCATAAAAATGGCGCTTTATATTCTAACAAATCCAGAAGAAATTTGCTTAGTTTTAAAGATATCTGCAGAAATGGATATCATATTGAAACTATGAATGAAGATAATGTAGAATATCTTTATATTACTTTTATTATATCTGGCCAAAAACTTATAATGGAAAAACTCTCAACTTTCTCCTCTGGGTTGTATCATACAACTATAAAGCCTATTGAATCATATGTTGTTATGAACCAAAAGTTCAACGACCCAAAAGTTTTGGTCCTTTGGAATGATAGGCTAAGTCACCCAAGGTCTTCAATGATGCGTCGAATAATCGAACACTCACATGGGCATCCACTAAAGAACCAAAAGATTCTTTGCCTAATGAATACTCATGTGTTGCCTATTCACAAGGTAAATTGATAGTCAGACCATCTTTTACTAAAGTCATATCCGAGTCACAAGTCTTTTTAAAAAGAATACATGGGGACATATGTGGACTATCCATCCACCATGTGAACCAATCCATCCACCATGTGGACCATTCCATTGTTTTATGATCTTAATAGATGTTTCTACCAGGTGGTCACATGTTTGTCTCCTTTCTACACGTAATGTTGCCTTTACTAGACTCCTTGCACAAATAATTAGATTATGAGCACAATTTCCAGATTATCCAATTAAGACAACACGTCTTGATAATGCTGGAAAATTTACTTCTCAAACATTCATTGACTATTGCATGTTAGTGGGGATAAATATTGAGCATCCTGTTGCTCATACTCATATCCAAAATGGTTTAGCAGAATTGTTCATCAAACGTCTTCAATTAATAGCTTAACCATTGCTAATGAAAACCAAATTACCTACTTCCGCCTAAGAACATGCTACACATGCTGCAACTTTAGTCCGTATTCGACCTACAACTTACCATATATACTCTTCTTCACAACTTGTGCTTGGAAAACAACCAAATATCTCTCACTTATGAATCTTTGGTTGTGTAGTATATGTACCAATTGCACCTACACAACGCACTAAAATGAGATCCCAACGAAGACTTGGGATTTATGTTGGCTTTGTTGATAGGCGATGTTTTTACAGTCCACTTTGCAGATTGTCATTTTAATGAGAATGTTTTCTTGTCATCAGGGGGAGAAAAGTTGATTCCTGAAGAACGACGAGAAATTACTTGGAACGCATCTACTATGTCCCATCTTGATCCTTGTACAAGTTAATGTGAACTAAAAGTTCAAAGGATCATTCATTTGTAAAATCTTGCAACTCAACTACCAGATGCATTCAATGATACAAAGAAAATGGCAAAGTCACATATCTCGGCTGCAAATACTCCAACATAGATTAATGTCCCTATAGGACAGTTAACAAATGAATTTGAGATATGCCTGAAGCGTGGTAGACCTGTTGGCTTAAAGGATGTAACTCATCGGAAGAGGAGAACACAAGAAAAACTTGGCACTCTAGAAGAGGCCATCAAAATGATTGATCAGTTTAAAATTGATAAATCTATAGCCCCAAAATAAGCACAAATAATGTAAAAAGCCCCTAAAGAGGCACATATTGAATAAGAAACCCCTGAAGAGACACATATTGAATGAGAAGCCCCTAAAGAGTCATAGGTACCTACAAATTGTGAGATCTCAATAAGTTATGCACACACAGGAGAAAAATGGGATCGAAATAATATTGTTATTAACAATATTTTTGCTTTCCAAGTGGCCTCCGATAGCATAAGAAATGATGAAGATCCTGAATCACGAAATGTGAAAGAATGCCGACATAAAAATGATTGGCCAAAATGGAAAGAAGCTATGCAGGTAGAGTTAAACTCATTAACAAATGAGAAGTTTTTGGACTTGTAGTCGAAACACCTGAAAATGTAAAGCCTATTAGGTACAAATGGGTATTTGTACGAAAACGCAATGAGAATAATGAGATCATAAGATATAAAGCACGATTAGTAGCACAAGGTTTCTTGTAGAGACCTAATATTGACTACGAAGAAACATACACTCCCGTCATGGACGCAATCACATTTTGTTTCTTAATTAGTTTGGCAGTCTCAGAAAGATTGGATATGCGTCTCATGGATGTTATTACAACATATTTATATGGATCCATGGATAATGATATATACATGAAAATTCCTGAAGGATTTAAATTGCCTAAAGAAAATAGTACAAAGTCTCGTAACATGTACTCAATCAAGTTACAATAATTTTTGTATGGGTTAAAGCAATCTGGATGCATGAGGTACAATCATCTTAGCGAATACTTGCTAAAAGAAGGGTATGTGAATAACTCTATATGCCCATACTTCATTAAGAAATTAGAAACCGGATTTGCAATTATTGCAGTGTATGTTGGAGACTTAAATCTTGTTGGAACTCCTGAAGAGCTCACAAGAACAAAAAATTACTTAAAAAAATGAATTTGAGATGAAAGATCTTAGAAAAATAAAATTTTGTCTCGACCTACAAATCGAGTATTTTCCAAATGGAATTTTAGTACATCAATCAACATACATTAAGAAAGTTTTGAAGTGTTTTTATATGGATAAAGCACATTCTTTAAGTTTTCAAATGCTGTTCGATCACTTGATGTGGAAAAAGACCTATTTCGTCCTTGCGAAAAAAGATGAAGAATTACTTGGCCTTGAAGTACCATATCTTAGTGTTATTGGTGCACTTATGTATCTTGCCAATTGTACACATCCAAATATTTCTTTTTCTGTCAATTTATTAACAAGATACAGTTTCACTCCAATTTGAAGACATTGGAATGGTATCAAACATATATTGTGTTATCTTCGTAGAACTACTAATATGGGTCTATTTTACTCAAAGGAATCAAAGCAACAATTGCTTGGATATACAGATGTAGGATATATTTCAGATCCACATAAAGGTAGGTCACAAACAGGGTATGTGTTTAATTGCAATAGTATTACTATTTCATGGAGGTCTGTCAAACAAACAATGGTGGCTACATCATCAAATCATTCAGATATACTAGCAATTCATGAAACAAGTTGTGAATGTATATGGCTAAGATATATGATCCAACATTTTCGGTTATCATGTGGACTTTCCTATATCAAAGGTGACACGACAATATTATTTGAAGATAATGTTGCATGCATTGCATAGATAACAGGAGGTTATATTAAAAGAGATAGAACTAAACACATTTCACCAAAATTCTTTTATACACATGAACTCCAAAAGAGTGGTGAAATTGATGTGCAACAAATACGCTCAAGTGATAATCTAGTAGATTTATTCACAAAGTCATTGCCAACCTCAATATATAAGAGGTTAATACACAAGATTGGAATGCATCAACTCAAGGATTTCGACATGAGGGGGAGTATCCTTGTAACAAAATGTTAGTGTATTGTACTCTTTTTCTCTTCGTCTAGGTTTTGTCCTATTGAGTTTTACTGACAAGGTTTTTAACGAGGCAATCCTAACATATCAAGAGCAACTCAAAAAATCATAAGAATATTGTACTCTTTTTTCTTTGCTAGGTTTTTCCCATGAGGTTTTTTACTAACAAGGTTTTAGTGAGGCATATTCTTTTAATGTGGTGGACATCCAAGGGGGACTGTTATAACTGAAGTAATGAATGTCACCACATTAATTATAATAAATTTTAATTAAATATTATTTATGACTTCCATTAATACTCATTAATGGAAACTATTAAATATTATTTATGAGTTCCATTAATATTCATTAATGGGAATATTAATGGAAGCCATTTGAAAAGCTTATAAAATGGTTTCCCATCCCCTGTAATATGTACCTCCAAGTAAGAAAAAAAATTCTCCATTTATCTCATTCTCTCTATCTTTCATTCTCTCAACTCTCTTCTCCGATTCTTTTCTCCCATTATATATATTGTTAAAGAAATATATAGTTTATCTCTACTTTGAGTTGCATTTATCCTTGTTTTACAACAATTACTACTTTATGACAATTTTTTTTTTTTTAGAAAGGGAAAATCTCAAGCTACATGGATGTCCAAATGACCGAGATGTATTAATTTGGGAATTATTTTAGGAGGAGGTTTATTTTGTGGAATTATTTTTTTTCAAACATATTAGTTTGACTCAAAACTTTGATTATTGAGTTACCAAGCCAATAAAATATTTTAAGCCTGTTTTAAAAAAAAATTAATTTTTTTATTAAAATTCCGAAAAATTCACTACAAAGTTCAAAACTTCATAAATAAGAATAAATTAAATTTAAAAAAAATAAATATAGAAATCAAATGAATTTGGCAACTTTATACTATGTATAGGTGTAAGTGCCTTTCGAACTTGAACCTACTCTTAGTGTTACAAGTTTTCATTTATGGATACATAATGAGTAGTTGTAGACCCCCATTTGGGGCTCATTTTCTGCAGCTTGCTTTTAGCCAGGTGTCACCATCTGGGGGAAGCCACGTGTCACATTTTGACTAGCTGCTAGAGAATCAGATAGTGGATTTGGAGGACGAATAGGAGAGCGACACCTGTAAAGATGAGGAAGATTCTAGAAGAAGGAGCATGCTTTCTGTTATGGAGGGAGAGCCAGCTGCATGCAAAGAGGAAGGTGGTCTGGGCTGCAGAGTGTAGTGGTTCTAGAGGTGGCTGCAGAGATTGTTGGAGGGGCAAATCCGGGAGAGAAAAGAGATATCGCCTAGAAGAGGAAGGTGGCAGAAATCTTTATAGTGGAGGTAGAGCTTTTGTTTGGTTTTTTTTTTTTTGGGAAAAAGAAAAAGAAAGCTGGAGGAGAGTGAGAAAGGGGTGATTCCGGTGGTTTTTCTGGGAGGGAGCTTGGAGAGAAGGCTGCAGAGAGTAGTGAGGCTGGGTCTGAGAGATTTTTTTAGAGGCAATGGAGAGAGGTTTTTGATGCTGGGTCTGAGAGATTTTTTTCAGGCAAGGGGAGAGAGATATTTTTGAGGGCATTGCTTAGCTTGAGAGGAGGGAGGCTAGAGGAGCAAGGGAGATTCAGAGGTGAGGGAGGCAGCTACAGGGAAGCTTGAGGGAGGAGAAAAGAGAGGTATGACTGCCCTGTATCCTTGGATTTTCTTTATCACACTATAGTCTTATTCCCTTTTTTCTTGATATTTTCTGTGGATTTGTTCGATTATACGTTCAGTTTTACGATTCCTGTTTGGTCCAAGGATTTTATTATGGCTATTTCATCTATTTTCCTTGGGGTGATTTGAGAATGATACTATTCTGTTTTAGTTTTTACTATGCATCATATAGGAGTCTTATTTTGTTTTTATCTCCATGGAACGTATTCTAGATCACTCACCTACAGCAAAGCCTGTTGATTTAAGCATGAAACATGGCTATGGTTGTTTTATTGGTTTCAATTGGTTTGTGCTCTGTTTTGTTTTGCCCTTCCCCTGTTCTTGGTATCCTACCTTGTTGTACATCAGGCTGTATGTCTCTACCTGAGGGATTCAGGTAAAGCTATCGTAGAACTAAGCTTATGAGGGTTATGGATGAATAAATCTCCTCCAGATGGTTTGGGTTTGCGCAAAGATCTCAGATAGGAAAGAAGCAGGGTAATGCTCAAGTTGTATCTTGAGGAAATACTACAGCCGTGGTTGATCTGGATCAGTTTGTCACTAAGGATATTATACCGATCAACGAGAAAGAAGTCGTGTTGCCATTAACTCAAGAGTTTCCTAATTTCTACAATAAGGAGGACCTTGCCTTGCCTAGTGAACTAGAGCCATTTTCAGAGAAAGTCTCCTTCATGACTGCCATTGACTATATCGTTTATGAGAAGAGTGATATTTTCATGCCGTCTCATGGCGGAAATCATGGGCTCTGAGTTGTGATTTTTATTTCATATATGATTGATTTTTGGCTGACGAACCTGATGCCATTGCACCTTGCCGTGAGTGCATTCTTGCTGCTGTCTTCACCGAACTACTCCAGTCTAGCTGACCTTGACCATTCAGAATGAATATTTGAGAAGGATACGAGTGTTTGGATGTCTTGTTCACTGCTGCAGGAGGATCTCGGGTCTGACTGATACCATCCGTGGTGCTAAGGAAGCTCAGAGGAGCAACAGTCGCGAGTTTCGTCTCCGGCGACGCCCACTGAAGAAGCCTAATGGTTCTCTCTTCAGAATCACACCCGCCTACATGCCTTCACTTTTGGTTTTCGAAATGCCCATTAAATGCATCCTTCATCATTCTATCTTTCATACCCATTCTTTTCACACTCACTGACCATCTCTCTATACTCATATCAAATCTCTCATTCCATACCCCACCATACCCGTTCTTCATACTCATTCTTTTCATACCCACTGATCATCTCTCTATACTCATATCTAACCCATTTCCCATCACCATTTTATACCTATTAAATCTTTCATGCCCCTATTCATATTTCCACCATGCCGATACTCATTAGATGCCCACCAAACTTGAAATCTTTTCTTGGTCAATGCTGGGTTTGTGGCAGAACTCGTGGAAGGAAATTCAGACATGGCTGGGAGAAAAGAGATTTATTAAAGTGTTCTGCTATCCTTAAGCTCTTTAATCGGTTTGGAAAGCTAAAGGTTGTCAATGGTTTGTGTTCAGAGAGGTTGGATGAATGTCAATATGAGTGTGATTGTGTGTGAATCATATGGTTCACGCTTAAGTTATATCTCGTTATCATTTGAGATGCTTGCTGAAGTTGATAGTGCTGGCGAAGCCTTTGGGAAGCAACAGGATACTGAGCATGCAGTTGACAGTTCATGGAAAGGGGAATATTTGCCCAGAAAGTATGTGAGGATTATAATTTTTACTACCTGAACCACTGGGAATGACTCCATTGAATCCAACAGCATCTCCATCAAAGGCATCGTGCCCTTCCACAATGCGAAGAAACGCCACGTCATCATCACACAAACGGAGCACAAGTGTATTCGTTGACTCTTGCTCTCATTTACAGCAGGACAGCTTCAAAGCTACATACATGTCTGTATGGTCTAATGGGGATGCTGATATTAATCTAGTGCAGTCCGTGATTAATCCCGATACTAGGCTCGTATCGGTGATGGCAGTAAGTAATGAGATTGGAGTGATCACTATTTTGGTGATTCATGACAGAAATCTGGTAACAATGGCCTCATCACAAGGATTAATACCCATGCTCGCAGCACCAACCCAGCCGTGAAATGCTCACCCTCTTACCTTGCTATCCCGGGTAATCCATCCTTAGCAGGGAAGACATCAACATCAATTATGCTAAAGGCCATTATACAATTGTGCAAGAGATCATGGAACGATGTTCTGGCTGAATTAGAAAGCATGTTAATGACTGCATTGGGCTCTAACTTTCTCTATCTTCCATGTGTCAGTGGTAGACCTCACTGTCAGGCTGGAGAAGGCTGCCACCTATGAGCAAGTTAAAGTTGCTCTTAATCTGAGTTATGTTCCAGTAGGAGAGTCACGAAGCCAAAGGCACAACCACCCAAGGAATTATCTCACTCACAGAACAATGTGATCAACTTTGGCTTAGTTGTCAAAGAGAGATAATCATGAAGCAGAGTATTGGCTAAATTACGGGTGATGATTCATGGAAGCCCGGAATTAATATTCCTGGACAAGCTTTTGCTCCCCCGTGTGAAAATTCAGAGACCGTCAGGGAATTGGAGCCTCTACAGGCGCTGAAATTGCTCCATCTGATGGAATCCAGGCTGCTCATGAAGAATTATATCTCCATATATCAGCCGAGACATTTGAGAAAGTTGATGTTGCAGTCGCGCTGATTGAATTGCTAGTCACTCCAGTTTCAGGAAATCCAGCTGCTGTTTCCACCACACCAACTTCAGTTTCTGGGGCTAATGTCAATGTTCATAATCAAAGCCATAAGTGGTTTGATGGGATTGATTGGAAGAGGAGGGCAGATTCTGAGGGAGCACCCAGTTAAACCTCATTGGCAAAAGCTTTGCATGCCCACCATTAAGCCACGTTCCTTTCTTTTGTTTATTTATTTATTTATTTATTTTATTATTTCTTCATCTTTTATTTTTTAAAAATAGATTCCTAAACTCTAGTTTGCAAATGATTTTTCAAATTCCTTTTTTTCAAATAATTTCATCTCTTTAATTTTTCATCCTTAGTTTTTTTCGTTTAGGTTCCAAAAATCCGTTTTTCAATAAAATTTGGTCGCCATTTTCTTTTCGGCGAGCCACTTTCGAATTTTCCATGATTTTAAAAATGTTTTAAAATAAACATGAATTTAAATTCCGTAATTCCGAATAATGGAATTTATGGAATTAATTCATGCAAAAATAAATGGGCTTTGGTGGGGGCCCTACATCAAATAAATTTGCTTTAAAATAAAAATGAATTTTGAATGAAATATCATGCGTGCTATTGGTGCTTCTTTATCTGTTTTGGTGACATGAGTGACATACTTTATGTTCATTACTATGCACTAATCTCATTTTATGATAGCGCGTTGCCGTTTGCTGATCAGGTACACATCCACTTCCACTTCAGTTATCCTCTATTGCATATTCTGATACTCATATGTGCATGATTTTGATTTAAGTATTCATTGATTTTCTCATTGATTGCCATGTCAGCTTCATTTTAGTAGTAGAGACCCGACTTTAGGGACTTAGAGGGGTGCTACGGTCTTTACCGTACCTTCCCGATAAGTAACCTGACCCCCGAACCCGATCTAGTTTTTCACAGACCACCTTTTCCAAAACAAGGAATCACACTTAGGGTTTTTCTTTCTTATTTTGTTTACCCTTTAAAAATAAAACAAAAATAAGTGGCGACTCCAAGTCATTTTCAAACAATAAATAAAAATCAATTTTTCAAATAAAAATCGAGTTCGCCATCGAGTGGGAAACGCATTGAGCCGAAATGCGGGGTCCACAGTAGTATATTGATCTAAGTCCTTCAACCAAACTATAACTATCACACACATAATATTGGTATAGGACTTGGTTTTAAATGAGTTAGCACAATTAATGGTCATGCACTAGCATATTGATTCTCATGAGAGCTTCTTAGGGAATAATCTCATTCCACAATCCCAACCTTAAGATAACTCTTACTTAAGTGAATCCTTTAAGAGTACATGTAACCTGTACCTCGTTGCACTTTTTGCTTTTAGTTATTTAAAGTAAAATCGTTCCTAACATCACATTAATAATGCTATCCTCGTAGGAATAGGGAGGAGACTATCTTCTCAAAGTTAGTATTTCTTACAAGTCACATGGTGAGGATTATTTCTTACAAACATTGGGTTACCTATGAATTAGGTGACTCCCTCGTGGACTTCATGCATTCCCCTCAATGAATATGGATCATAACTTATTTACTTGCCCCGATGTAACTGCTTATTAATAAAATAGTTTTCCCCTCATTTTGCATACTTTCCTCCATTGATCATATGGAAAGGTGTCTTCCACTTTTCCTATAATATTATTTTGGTACTATAATTTTCTACACATTCAAGAACAATATTAAAAGAACACAACATATACTCTAATTTCTACAACTATAATCCCTACAATTCAGTTAATTGGCACAAATTATTATTAATTTTTTTTCCAAATTCACTTGCAATTGAAAATAGACTAAGGTGATATTTATTTATTTTTATTTAATTTTAAATAAAACTTAAAACTAAATAATATTTAATAGTGTTAAATATTAAGTTGTTTGTTTTTATAATATTTAATTTCTATTAAACATTAAAAAGTAAAAAAAAAAAAAAAACTAACATATTACGATTTTCATTTAGAAAAAGTCAAATATTTTGATTTTTTTTTTATTTAGCAAAAATTTATAATAAATTATAAAATTTTTTTTTTAAAAAAAACTAATTAAAATCTGAAAACTAATTATTTTCAGCAAAAGGCTAAAGAAAATAAACACCTTTCAAGTTATGACTTTAACTAAAATCACCTTTACATGTACCGTTAGCTCAGTATAACATGGAGGAAAACAAAAATTGATATAGAATCATCTGAAATCATGATATATATGCCAAAAGAAAATTGGGTTCTAAAGAAAGAGAAGGTGTATAGCATGAAGAATATTATATAAAATATTTAAATATCTTCCCTGATTAATGTTAGAAATATTTAATAAATAGGAAACCATAACAAGGCGGGTGTTAGTGTTACAGAACTCCAAGAGGGAAATATCAAGCAATAACAATGGAAACTACATTACATTTCTCCTTTTTTGTCTTTTTTTTTTTTCAAATACTGTTTCCATTTTCACAATCAAACATATATTCTTACCGTTTCACCACCAAACATATTTTCTCAAAATTTGTCTATTTAAGAAATATTTTTCAAATTAATAAACATGTTTCCCATTCCATGTTTATTTATTTATTTATACTTTTCCCCTTAAATTCAGGTTTACTTACTTATATAAGAAAATAATCCTAGATTTATTAGTTTCTAACCATTTGTTGTGGATTTTTAATTACAAATCCTTCCATCCCGGGAAAAAACAAAATAAAACAAAACAAATTCCATTTTTTTCTTTACTATCAAGACTTTGAAAAAAAAAAAACCCCAAGTTTATAATATACAAATTTAAAACGGTTATCTGAAAATAAGTAATATTTCATACACTTTTTGATGATATATGTATTACTTTTAACCATTCTTGATATTATCTTTAACCTATGCATGTATGAGAGTTGAATTATTTTTAGAGATTCTTATTTTGTAACTAATTTTATATGAGTGTGTGGAACATTTTTTCTTTTAAAAAAATAAATTATAAACGATTACACTAATAATAAGTGAAAGCAAAATGGAATAATCACACTCCCAGTGTAGAAGATAAAACATCGGTCAACAAATAAATTCCATTAATTTAGAAGAATCCTCCTTATGTTGGATTGTGTCTCGCCATCAGGCAAAAAAAATTGATCTCCATTAGACTAATGAAACTTAAATTTATATTTTAAAATTAGAGTAAAGAGTGTATTTAGGAATGATTTTAGAAAATGTTTTTAACATTTCTAATACTTAAATAATAAAAAATTTCAAGTATTAAAAATATTAAAAATATTTTTTAAAATCACTACCAAACAAGCTGTTATTCTAATATGTTTTTGGGTACGAGTATTGTTATAAGATTGAATTATTGGGTACAAATTTCTTTCATTAAACATCCTCTACATTAATTATTATTATATTTTTTCCCCCAAAGATGGTCTGCAGATCTTATAGAAAATAGTGAGAGAAAAAGCTCTTTGTCATTAACTTATATACTTATTTTGATTTTGATTTTTTTTTCCTTTCTTATTTTTTTTATATTTTATATTTCATTCACCCATATCACTTAATTATCAATTTTCTTAAAAGGAAGAAACATTTTGTTTTCACTCCAAAACAAATTGAACCCATAAAGTCGAATTTCAAAATTTTTAAACCTAATTTACCTTTATGATTATTGAAATATGATCACATTTAGTGGGTTTGTATTGATTTTTTTATTTTTTATTTCACTTTTAATTATAAGATCATAAAAAATTCAGAATGTTAAAAAAAAATTATTTCATTTGGACTTGTAGCTTCTCGTTTTGGAAGGTAGACGAAAAAGTGTACTAGATTATGCTTGTGAAAATCATTCCAACACATTCCATTTAAGAGAACGAATATTTGAGAAAATAAACAATATTATGATATTTTTGTGGATTATATTATCAAAATACTTACCTTATACTTTATATATTCACAAAGAAATGTTTGTAAATAGCCTAAGACAGCTTCATCTGATTCTCTCCCAAATCTTTTTTTCAAGTATCAGAGAGGGTTATTTTTTTTTCTTTTTTCTTTTTTATCATCTATCACTTATAAATAGGCGTAGGAAGCTATTTTAATTTGTTTCTATCATTTTCATGTCCCTTTAGGACTCGTAAAATTTCATAAAGATAGGACATATTTATTAGAAATTTTTTCTTGGGAAATTTTTATCCAAGCTATATTATTTAGAAATGTCTGTAGATATTTATTTATTATTATTGATCAATATTTACACTATATTTGGTTTCTGAAAAATTGAAGGAAAATACAAGGAAAAAAAACAAAGAAGAAAAGTGAAGAAAAAAAATTATATATTTCTTCAAATTCATTTAACTTATTTTAATTTCTCGATGTAAAAATTAAATAATTTAAAAATATATAAGTTTTTAACTTATTTTAATTATATTTTGTTTTCATATTTTTCTAATATAGCTAAATGCAAGAAATTTATTTTTTAACATTTTCTTCTTTTATTAGTACTTTCGGAATCAAATATAACCTTAAGTTTTATATTAAATTAAATTAGTATAAAAAATAAACTTATTTTAATTGTATTTAATTTTCTTTTATATCTTTCATAGTACAATTAAGCACGAGAATTATTTTCTTCTTTTATTAGTACTTTCCAAAATCAAACATAACCTTAAGTTTTATATTAAATTAAAACTTTTATTTAATTTTATTATATCAAAATTAACCTCTCCTAGACTAAATTCCCAACTAGCACTTGAAGCTTGTTTTTCCTCTCCTAGTTTGACTTGTAGAAATAGCTTTTCATATAATTTTTTATATTGAAAACAAAAGTTTAAATGTTTTTAATACATAGGTCTAATTTTTAGTTTTACATTTTAGTAATAATATATTTGAAAGCAAGAGAGGAAAAGGAAGGAAGAAAAATAATACATGTATAAAAATAGTTGAAATTATAATTTTATGATATTAATTTATAGTAAAAATCACATACTAGATTATTATTTCATTTTTATCATTAAAATATAAAAGTCATTTGATGAAATCGAGATATTATGGTTATGAGATATAATGATCCTTAGAAGTTGTCGCTCGACCTAAAGGATATAACACATAAAATCTTAGCTTTGCTGACTTTCTCAGGTATAACTTTTGCTACAACATTAGTGGCTTAGCTCTTCGCACTTTCCATAGTTTTATTTATTTATTTTTTTTTATAGAGAGAGAATCAAAGTGGGGTGGTATGGAAGATTGGTCTATTCCGCAAAGCTGAGCTGTTCGCTCTTCAAAGGTTGGTGGTCGTCTTACCAATCTTTCTTCTCTTCTCCTTATTTATTTAAAAACAGGTATAGATGTGTTTGTTTAACACAAAGAGGAAACAGAAAAAAAAAAAAAGAGAGAAGATAAATTCTCATGTTGAGAATTAAGTTTGAGAGAAAAAATAATAAAGAAAAAGAGACAAATGAAAGATATACAATGTTTTAAAGTGGGTACAAATCTTAACGGTTTAAGTGTTTAGAAAATTGATTATCCAATAAGCTATTATGGTCAAATTTGAAAGGCCATGCATGAGCTCCATTATATATTATTTCTCTCAATATATTCAACCTAAAATTGCATTCCTTTCTTGTTAGACCTCAGTGATACAAACTCAGGAGAATACAATAGAATATCAGTAATACCATGTGTACGTAATAAACAAAAAACACAAGAGGAAGGACCCATCTTCCCCATCTTCCCCATCTTCTCCTCCTTCACTTTCAATGTCATTGTCCTTCTGGAAATTCTCCCGGGTTTCTCTTCGAATCAGTGATTGAAGAACCCTTCTCCTTTTCTCTCCTTCGTCTCCACCTATCTCCATTTTTTTACTGAAAAATTGGGCCTTTTTATGCATTTAAAATATAAGAAATGGGCTTCTCCTTGTCACCTTGGCCAAGTTTAAAATGAAATTTTATGTCTCCTCTTTGATATAATAGAACTACCTAAAAAGTGTAGTATTTGAATTAATCCCCAAATTAATATTTTATTGCTTATTTTAGGTTTGTTTGTTTATATTAATTTTTAGATTTATATTAATTCTTTAAAGAGAAGGAAAATCTCATGTAAATATAAATAAAATCAATCACTTAAATGCCCATGAGTTATAATGTGAAAAACCACTTAATGGGTTGCTAGGTGTAAAAAACCATGGATGGTCTCTTAATTGATAAATAATTCATTAAATATAAGAAAATGACACAATTTTACTTTATCAGCGCTTACTCCTTATGGCCTTATACTGTCAACACTTCACCTACTCTGGGTCTTATAGTGTCAACACTTATACTCTTTTTCCACATCTCAGATGCAACACTCCCCTGTGCTCCTTAGTTGATTCTTTGAACCCTTTATTGAAGTTTTATAATGAGATTTCTAACTTTTGTTATAGTCCAAAGTTACTCTTAAGAAAGATTTTGAAAGTTTGAGCATCAAACTTTTGATAAATGACTATACTCTTTATAAGTTCATAAAAATTAATGCTTCACTTTAAATAAAATATCTCTAAAACCATTTTAGAATTACAAAGACTTTCATAATTCTAAAATATTTCAAATCCTTTTTAGGATCAAATACCAATTCATAGATAATCACAATTTTAAAATTTACTAAAAAATATTCCAAAAATTCTTTTTAGAATCCGACACAAATTTAGAGATAAACATAATTTTAAAACTTATTAAAAACAATTTTTGAAATTACAAATATGATAAAAATCAAATTAGGAGATATATATATATATAGTATTCTCTTCCTAATTTTTTTTTTGTACTAGCTATTGCAAAAGCTTTACTAACCATAAATTTGAAAATACCTTAAATTTGATAATTTCGTATAACCCGAATCTGAAACTGATGAAATCTGAAGTTGTCTTAAACACATATAATTCAATAAAAAGAAGTTTTTTCTGAGAATAGCTATATAAATTTCTACATATGTTTGTTCATATATAAACGATATGTAAAGCATTGAACCAAAGGCTTGTAGTCGAATGATTTAGTTTCAATACTAGCTATTATAGATAAAGATTAAAAAGGCTTATAGAATTCTTGAAAAAGCATGCCTGCCTATTCTTAAACAGAGTCCAATAATCCTCAGCACCAAATGCATATCAGTCAAACACCATGAGGCAATGTTTCCTTTGCAATTGCCTCATGCTCCAAAGCATTTGTAATTTCTATGTTCAATTAACTATGTTCCAATTATATATTTTAAAATTATTTAATCTTTATATAATGAAGAAAAATAAGTAATATGAATTTGAAGAAACATATAAAAATAATTCATTAAATTTGTATATATTTTTTATTTTCTTTCATTTTTTATTTTTTTTCAATTTTCCTTTTTATTTTTTTATTTTTTCTTCTCATTTTCCCTCAAATTTTATGTCAACCAAATGTAACCTCAAAAAAAAAAAAAAAAAAAAAAAAAAAAAAAAAAAAAAAAAAAAACACGATATCAAGAATAGGTTTCACTTCCTCATCTTCCTCCCTCCTTTACTTCCTCTTGTACATATTTTCTTCTTCTAGTATGCTGCCTGCTTTATATTTTAGGATAGACAATGTCGTACATGTTTAGTTATTCAAGCATGAATACCTTCGTTTAAGACTTTAGACCAATCAATCGAATATTGATTAATATGTAATCGATTGAACATTACTTGAAAACGATTTTTCTACTAATAAACGAAATGTCCCAAATGTTCTTAAAAATTCTCACTCCCATTGAACTACTATTTGTATGTATATGCATGAGGATCCTGATTCATTGATCTCTTGGACTAATCCAGTATATTTTCCACATTCATAGGAGTGCTTCTATGTTTTTGTTTTATAAATATGATGTTTTCTGGGCTTTTTAAATAATATCAAGTGTTATTCTCATTTTAGTAAAAGACCAGAGAAACTTTGTAGTTATAAATTGGGTTTTCATTTTTTTTTAATCTATATTTTTTATTCTTTTATATGTTCATATTAATTATGAATAGTTAAGAAGGGAATGGTATGACTCCTTTTATTTAGTAGTGTTTTATTTATCTTAATAGTCTTTTACTTTTCTAATTTTTTAATTTCTTTATTTCAACTAAAACTAAAATAATAATAACAAGTATTCTCATAGGTCTTGTACTCGCAGCCGGCCTGTGCCATTGCCTTCGTTAATATATAAGTCTAATTTCACTTTCATTAAAATTTTGACTATTCACCACCCTTCACGTCAAACTATGGTACCGAATACCACCGCGTATTGAATGTCGTCATAAAAATTTAAATAAGAGCCCATTAAAGTCGATGGCTAACATGTAGTCGAAGGACATTTCCACGTTCACCTTTAAAAACCTCAATAATTAGACATTTCCACGTGTTGCATCATTTGCTCCCATCACACATTTGCCAACAATAGTGCGGTCATTAAAAAAATTCATATTTACTCATTTCCATGCAGAAAGAAAAACTCAGCTCAACATGTGTGGCCTCATTTCAACAGAAATGGGTCTTCATTTTTTTAATATGAGACATAAATGTCAAAATATAGAGAATTTTGATTTCATTTGTAATTACGTAGTCTATTTGTATCTGTTTTTCTGCTTTAAAAGCACGTTTAATAGTTTTTTGTGATAAAAAACTATTTTTTGAAAATAAGATATTATTTTAGAATACAATTTGAAATTCTTTTTCAAATCCTAAATACGTAAAATAATTTTTGGAGAATTTGTTTTCGAAAGAACATAATTTAGTTTAATAATTCTTTGATGAAAATCTGTTTTTTGGTTCTAAAAATAAAATATTTTTAGAAAAGTATATTTGAATTATTTTTCATTAAATTTTACTATTTTAAAACATAATTATAAAAAATTCCAACACATAATTCAATAGATGGAATATATTAGAAAATACATGTGTAGACCCCGTATTTCTGTATATGCGCTTCCACTCGATGACGAACTTGCTTTTTATTTGAAAAAGATTTATTTTTTTTAGAAAATGACTTGAAGTCGCCACTTATTTTTGTTTTATTTATAAAGAGAAAACAAAATAAGAAAGAAAACCATAAGTGTGACTCTTTATTTAGAAAAGATGATTTGTGAAAAATTGAGTTTGGGTCTAGGAGTCGGGTTACTTTTTGGGAAGATACAATGATAGACTGTAGCACCCCTCTAAGCCCTAAAAATTAGGTCTCTACTAATTAAGTTAAAACAAATGTGACAATTGATTGATTAAACACGAATACAAAAAAAATATCAATCTAGAAAAAATCAAGTGAACAAGAAAGACAAGGTGTGTACTTGAGTAATGAGCTGATTGTTTCATGGAAAATAAAGGTTAGTAAACGAATATAGTATAATCATATGTGTCACAAAACAAAGCAAGGTCAATCAATGTTCAATCATAGATGTTGGGTCCCACCAATGCCTGAATTATTTTTGCACAGATTAATTCAATGAATTCCATTATTTGAAATTATGAAATTTATTCACGCTTATTTTAAAACATTTAAAAATCAAGGAAGATGTGGAAAATGCTTGCTGAAGAGAAAATGACAACAAATTTTATTGAAAATGGGATTTTTGTAAACCTAAAAATCTAAGGAACGATGAAAAGTTGAAATTATTTGAAAACTAAAGTTTTGAAAATTATTTGAAAACTGGAATTTTAAAAGTTATTTGAAAACTGGAGTTTGGAAAGTTATTTTTAACATTAAAAAAAATGAAGAAATAAGAGAATGACATGTGGCCATTGGGATTGCATGCCAAAGGTGGCCATGAATAACCATTCAGGAGTGGAGTGGGTCCCACAACCAAATTTTGCCTTAGAGCCCCTTACCTACAAAGTTCTGCCAATATTCATCTTTAATATTCTCTACTGATGATTCTTTGGTGGATTGAGCAAAAGAAGATGCTCTTTAGATAAAAATTCAGCAGAATGGTAGCTCTCTTGGGGTTCCCATGATTTCTTCAATGGTTTCCTCTAGAAGTTTCTAGCACTCAGTCAATAGAGGGAAGTTCTTTTCTGACCCACTGAAAATTGGTCCAATTCTAAACATTAAAACAAGATATTTGTTGCCATGGGATTCCCCGGATAAGCCATGCCAAGACCAATCTCCTCTTACACTCATCACAAGAGATCGTATATACAGCTTGTACATACACGTTAATTAAGGATTTAAACCACTCCATTAAACATCAGGACTTTCCTTTTACGACCCACCAATCTAAGTAGATTGTTCCTTCCCCAAACGACTTGAAAATAATGTGATTGGTGCAGCTTTGAGCTTCTAATGTGCATAAAACACCACCTTCAATTTTACTTGAAGCCTTCTTGTCACTGATAGATCCATTTAAGCCACTATAAGCATGAATGATAAGAAGGAATGCACCCAAAACATTCTCTAAATAATAGTGATTCTTCTCAAAATCTTGCAAACAAGTCCTGTTCGGGGTTCTCATTGTCATCATTGATGCCTAAAAGCTTCACATAAGTTCAAGACCCTCATAAATGCCTTTTCTCCTCACTTTGGCAAGCCAAAACTACTCGTAGATGAACCATATCTTATCTCTTACAGCAATTTCTTTTTAGTATAGACTGCAGAAGCATCATGATCACCCATGTATTCGAATTCCGGACTTCTCAAAGGATCATAAGCAGACATGGTTTCGCTCAAAGGAGGCAAAACATATAATCAGTTTGGAGAGTACCCAAAAATCTAAGGACATAAAGAACGCTAACCGTGATGTTGCATGCCTATGGGAGAGAATGAGAAGGAGTTTATGGGGAGCGAATGGTGCAATGAGTGGTTGAGGTATCAGGTTAGGTAGATGTGAGGGGAAATTTTGTTTGAGATTTGGGTTTGGTGGGTATGAAAGATTGGGAAATGGGTATGGTGGGGTATAAAGGTTGGAAAGACGGGTAGAGCATGAAGAGTGTTTGGTTTGGGATTTGGGTTCGCTGGAGAATGAATTTTATGGGAAAGCTTTGGAAGAATGCTAGGGAGTCATGCACATAAACTGCATGCACGTGGGAGGATAGAGAAATAATGAGTGAGGAATGAATGGTGGAGGAACTTGGTTGGGTAAGTTTGTGAGATTAGGGTTTGGTAGGTATGAAAGATAAGAGATGTGAATGGTGTAGGATGGGAAAGTGGTGAGCTTGCATGAGACAAACTGTCAGTGATGAGTATGAAGGATGCAGATATGAGTGGTGGAGTATTCACATGGGAACTCATGCTAGTGGAAAATGGAAGGGAAATTATTGAAAGTGAGTTAGGTGCGAGGGGTGATTGGTGGGTAGTTTGCAAATCAATTTTCACATCTCAAGAGTAGGACAAAACAAAATATGTAATTCAACGCATAATGAACTCGCTCAAGTAGTTGCATAGCACAATTAACAAAGATTGGAGAAAGCAAAGTCTGCTTTGAATTTGATGTAACTATCTCTAGTGATCCAAGAGGTAATGCTAACATAGCCTCTTGTTGCATACTCGTGAGCTCCATGAACTAAGCAAGCATGTCGCCATCAAGTATCTTAGATACTCCAGCCTTTCTCACTGAGTTTTCACAGCTTTGAAACTCATTATGATCATTTCCAAGAATAGAAGTAGTTAGTTGGTGAACCACGAGTCTAGCTTGTACAACTTCTAAGAGCTCATGTTCTTCCCTCGATATAGGAATAAACATTATTATGCTTCTTAACAGTGTACCGACCATAATACTGTTCTCCGAGAGGTCAATAATTGTCTTAGAACCAGCACAACCCTTCAAAACATCATCTGTTGGCAGCTCATATGAAAATGACCCCTTCTTGATGCTCATGGATGTCTTCCCCATATAGTATGAACAAGTCAATGTTAAATTGCATTTTGGACTTGCATTATCTTCTAAATGGTTTGAACATGACAGGACAACAATGCTTCCTTTGCAATCTGAAACAACAGCAGTATCGACATCCATAAGGATACAATTAATGGTTAATCTTTACTCTAGGTCACAGTAAAGTTGTTATGTGACTTCAATGCCCATCAATTCCGCTGATTATTCGAATGCCATTAAGAGAACCAGAAAAGTGACCCATTGTTTGCCAAACTTATTGGCTTTTGACATGACACTTCAAAACTGAGATGTTTATTGTCGTTGTTCAGCTTATTGAACTTAGATGGCAAAGTGATCACAAATACCAAGACTCCAATGCAGTCCCGTGGCCAACATTTTTAAACCAATCAACTAGAGCACATGTACAATCACATAAATATTCCATTAAGTTCATTTCCCTTATAACCACACTCCTCCAATCCCAGCAACCTGGCCATTGACTATATCACCCCACCATCATCAAGAAACAGAGCAATAAATAGAGAAGAATAAAAACATAAAAACAGAGTATGAACTTAGCTTTATGTCATAGACCGTTAAAAAGCTAGGAGTAGGTGGAATCCAAAGGAAACAAGAGCATGATTTTGATACATCAAATTCAGGGAAGGAACAGAGCATCAAATATTTACAATAGAAATAAAAAATACAAAAATAAAACCAAAACAGAACATGCATGTATACAATCGGATCCAACAAAGCAAACCAGTGGCCCTTGATGTCCACACCAATCCACAAATTAATGCTCTGAAACAAACTGAAAATTTCAAGATGAGCTCAAACAAAAGCCTAAACACGGTTCTTCAAACATTAATCAATAAACAATATCCAAAAATCAATGGAAACATCAAGCAACAAACAATGCTCAATGATCAATAGAGACACCAAGCAGCAAATAACATCTAATAAATCAAAAGGATAAAAGAAGATGAGAGACGCAATGATCATACCTGGACAAGAACCACCCAGAATCCTATTTGCTCTTTGTTTTTTTTTTTTAGTTTCTTCAGTTCTCCTTGCTCTGTTTCAGCCCTCTCAAGTACCAACTCACTTTTTGTTTTCCTTTCCCAAGCTCGTTTTCTTCTCATTTCAAAAAAACACCCCTTTTGCAGCCTGCTCACCCTCTCCTCAGTTCCTCTATAAAACCCATCCTCCTTCTTTTTCTTTTCTCAGTTGGTCCTCTTTCTCAAGTTGTCTCTCCGCTCCTCCAACAATGACCTACAACTCTCTCTCTCCGAAAACCCCTCAAGCGATTTTTGAATATTCCTACACCTGTCACCTGCTAATTGTTTCAAGAAAATGTCTTTTCCCAGCCCACTCCCTTCCACATCTGCTATAAAAAAAAAAAAAAAAAAAAACCTCATAAAATGTGGTAAAAAAAAGTGCTCCAAAAAAACTTAAACAAAAAAAATGAGGGTTTACAAATATTCCACCTCTTCGGTAGAGATCACGAGTCTAATGAATGGATCACGAATACATGAAAGATGAATGGAATGAAGTGAACTGTACCAAAGAATAGAAAATATCCTAAATTTTGATTTAAACACACAACATGATGAGCTCAAAAATCAAGGGCACATACTAGGAAGGTGAAACTCTAGACAAAGATACAACTAATGCGATGGGTGTATACGCAATGAATAGCACTAGACCATGATACAATGAACAGTACAAAGATGATTGAGACTAGGAATGATCGACACAAAGAAAAAAAAAACTTGAAGGAAGAATGAGGTGCGGCTTAAGGCCAAATGACTCATCTAGGTAGGCGCAGCCCGAAGCCGAACAAGACTCCACTTAACTTATAAGACAGTGACCGATCGATATAGGTATGGTTCCCAAACTCAAACTGAACTAACAAGACAGGATGAATGACCGATCGATATAGTTGCAGTCCCTAAAAACTCAACCTCATACTGTCATGAAAAATGACCGATTAATATAAGTGCGGTCCTAAAACTCAAACTCAAATTGGCAAGATGAATGACCAGTCGATATAGGTGTAGTCCCAAAACTCAAGCAGAACATACAAGACAGGATGAATGACTTATTGATATAGGTGTGGTCCCAAAAAAAAAAACTCGAATTGAACTGAACTGATAGGAAGGTGACTGATCAATATAGGTGCGACCCTAACTCAAACTGAACTGACAAGACAATGAATAAATGATTGATGGATATATGTGTGGTCTCCAAAAACTCAACCTCATATTGACATGAAAAATGACTGATTGTTATAGGTGTGGTAAAAAAAAAAACTCAAATTGAACTGAACTGAACTGATAGGAAGATAGCCAATCGATATAGGTGCAACCTTGACTCAAACTGAACTGACAAGACAATGAATGAATGACCGATGGATATAGGTACGGTCCCAAAACTCACTAGAATTGACAAGATAGAATGAATGACTGATCAATATAGGTATGGTCCTGAAAAACTCAACCTCATACTGACATGAAAAATGATCGATCGATAGAGGTGCAATTCTAAAAGACTCAAACTTAAACTAACAAGACAATGAATGATGATGATTTGATCAAGTGGCTCAAAGCCAAAGGATAACTAAGATAACGATGCAAGCAAACTCGGTAGGAGGAGATATGCCCCAATATGACGACTCATAAGGATCGACAACTAGGTCAAAAAATAAAGAAGCCTATGAAATGTTCGATGATCCCAGGGAAGGAGGGTATGCCCTAGTATGCAACTTGTAGGGGTCAACAACTAGATCAAAAGGTGAATGAAAGTCTACTAAAAGGTCTAGTGCTCTCAGAGAAGGGGGTACACCCCAACATGTAACAGTGAACAAATAGAGATACAAATGCCTCAAAACTATTGTACTTTGAAATACGCTCATCCATTATGTAATGAAAATGCCTAACCTCAAATAGGTAATGCCAAATAAGACCATGTATCATGATACCATGTTGACAAAACAAAACTAACTGATGAATAAAAACAATGATGACTAGTGCTCAAAATGCAAAGAGCAAGCAAATCAACACTCAACATGCCAATTGTCAAAATGGAAGTATCGTCACCAATAAGTCAACAATCTGTCAGGCCCTGTCATCATGGAAGATGTTGAACCTAAAGTCCAAAAGATATATGAAAGCACAACCAAAGAAATCTAGGACTGATCTACATCTTCTCCTGATCAAGATAGAGGTGTGAGGTCATGTATCATGGTAGGCTGTGCGAGATAAAAGAAAGTAATGATCAAACTCTAGTAAGATAGAAAGCATGAAAGTATCAAGGGTGAAATGTCTGAGTACGAAATGAAAGGTAGATAGTTATCTGAGATCATCCAAGTATGCCAAGAAGACTAAACCCAAGGTATCAATAGCTCCATAATCTATCGAAAGCAGCAATCATAAATAGCAAGTCAAGTCTCAATGTCAAAACATCCAACTAGGTGGCTATGCCCCAGTATGCAATGAGGACAACATGAAATAATCCGATAATCTCTATATCACTCATCAAATGCTCCAATGTAAAGAATCAATCTGATCTCTCTCCAAGAGATGGATATGCCTCAGTGTAAATGATCCAATAGGGTGGCTATACTCCAATGAAAAATACTCTCCATCCCAGGTATGCCCCATTGTAAAGTAGTATATCCGAGTCAACAACTACTGAGGGAGATCTTGCCTAGTGTGGGTTAACAAATCAAACAATCTCTACTCCTGGTGCTAAAACTTGAAACATCTCAATAATCCATAGGAATCAGAATCCTCGTGATCTATGAATATGAATGAAGTGGCTATGCTCCAGTATAAACCATTTGAAGTGACTATGCTCTAAGGTAAATCAAAGTCCATGGCCAATAAGAAGGCTATGTCTTAGTATGTGTCCTCAGAACAAGGTCAATCTCATCACTCAATGCTGAAAATGAAAATACCAATATAATCTCAACAAACCCTAATCACCTCATGATCCACAAGAAATAATAGAGTGGGTCTACCATACACAATCTCTAAAGCAACTGTGTCTCAAAATAAACCATCATCTCTAAAAAATCAACCATCGACGAATGGAGTGTGTCTCAATGCAGAATATCGAGTAGAGTGACTATACCTCCAATAAAAGTGCTCTCTGAAATGACCATGCCCCAGTGTAGGGTCATCCCACAACTCCTAATCCATCATAACCCAAGTGAAAACTGACTATGCCCCAGTGCAAGGCATCATCTTGAAAGAAACTATCATCGATGAGCGGGGTATGCCCCAATGTAGATCACATCATCTCCAAAAATCAATCACTGACAAGAGGGTTATGCCCCAGTGTAATCCATCACCTCAACTCCCTATCTGACATGCTACAAGAAATAACCTCCAACTAATCTCAAGTATTTCCCACGTGTGAGCCACCGAGCACTATATGTGAGGTCATGGCCTCAGGGTGGTCATAAGACACAGGACGTAACATAGGCTAAGGTCTTAGGGTGAAAGAAATGAAAGGAAACTAGGCTCAATAATCCCAATGATATAATCCCCATACCCCTCATGCATGAGATGCAATGCGTAGAAAACATCATGAGTCGTGGACCTAAGGATCCCCACACGAAAAGTGATGATAAAGGACTGGACACATTGAATAAGCAAAAATAAAGTGTGGATGTAGACCCTCAATTTTGTCCCTTGACACTTTCATTTATCCTATGAGTGTCACATGCACCCATGTTTTCATATGGCACCACTAGGGCCTCCTTTTGAGCTTAGTCGGTTTTTTTTTTTTAGCCTTGTTTAGGTTCATATGTGGTTCATTGTGGTGCGAGTATGGTTCATTTTGGAGTCCCATCGTGGCCATTTTCCTAGTTGTTGGCATCATGCCATAGGAAGGAAGTGGAGCCATCCCGAAGTTTTAGCTCAGTTGGAGTTTATCGGAGTGTGTTTGAGCTCGGAGCACTTGGGCCTGTTTTGCCCATATCTCCCTTATCCGAACTCGGAATTGCTCACTATTTTTTTTTTCATGGACTCTCTATTCTTCAGGGAAAATTCTTTCAAAATTTCATAATTTTTCTCAACCGGCTCGACCGGTCCCCAAAGTTTCAGTTTAGGTAGAATGCATGGGAGCAAGTCTGAATTCAGAGCACTCGGGCTTGTTTTGGCCATATCTCCCTCATACAACCTCGGAATTGCACACCATTTTTTTTCATGGACTCCTTATTCTTTAGGGAACCTTCTGTCAAAATTTCATAATTTTTCTCAACCAGTTCAACCAGTTAGTGTCCAGTTCAACCGGTTCATCGAGCTAGCTTGTATGGAGCACTGGTTTTGATGATTTTGAAGCCCAATTCCTACATGGCTTGGGCCCATAAGCTCTAGATCAGTATTGGGCTATATTGTGGGTCCATTTTGGGCCTTGGTTTGGGTTCCTTGCGGCCCACCATGAATCCATATGGATCCTTGGTGGTGAAGCAAACTAAAAACTTAAAGGAGTCAGCTTGCATGGAGAATTGGTGAGGAGAGTTATTAGGGAGTGTGGTTTCGAGGTTGAAGGGCTGTTTTCTAGAGCTGAATGCATGGGAAAATGAATGGAAGCTGGAGGAACAAAGGGGTTTGATATAAAATCCAAAAGAGGGGAAGAAGATGGGGATTTCTCTCTAGATTCTAGGAGGAAACTCTGTCAAAAACGGAAAAAGCCAAAGGGGAAGAGGGTGAGAGCTTAAAAAAGAGAGAGAGAGAGTGGGGGAAGAGTTCTGGACCTGAGAAAGTTCTTTGTGTTGGGAGAGAGATGAAAAGAAAGAAGAGAGGAAAAAAAATTAGAAAAAAGAAACAGAGGAAAGAGTGAAGGAGACGGAGGTTTTGAGAGATTTTTCTAGTTGTAGAGGGAGTGGTTTCTTGTTCGTGCTGTTGAAGGGGAAGGCCTTGATTTCTGGAAGCGGAACTTGGACGTTTGCTACCCCAGTGACTTCATTTCTACATCGGCATCTTCAACACATGCATAGGTAACTCTTTGATCTTGCTTTCTGCTATTTTATATTCCCATTCTTTCTGAGGTTTGTTGCAATAATCTGTTTAGACAAGAAAATGAGGGCCTTTGTTGTTTAGTCTTTGGGTCAAGTTTGTAAGTTTTTTGAGACTATGCATGTCTGATTCAACTGAGAGTGAGTTTGTTATTTTTTTAAGCATTCGAAACGGTCATTGGAGGTATATGAAAGATAAAGCTGGGATCCTTGCATTTTTTTTATTGCATGCCTAAGCTCCCATGTATGGTGTGATTTGTTTTGTGAACAAAGCAAGTATTTCTCTCATTAGCAACCAGTTTTGATTTGCTTTGAGTAAGCAAAGGTCTCTGGTACTCGGATTCAGGTTTGGAATGAGGGTCCTTAGCCCTCAATTTAGGTTTGTTTGAATTAATAGTCCTAATGGCTTATAATGCAACTGATTAAAGTTTTGGTCATATCTGATTGCTTATGAAGGCAAGGCTTTTGTGCTCATTAAATGGCATTCTTTGGGATCTTGGTTGCATGTATGTTTGGGGTAAGGACTCCATTGTTTGGTTGCATAGTGAGAGTGGAATTTGCATTCTGCTTGTAGCATTCAAGTAAGGTCCTTGCTGCATTATTGGTTTTAGGTTTGGAAGTGCAGTTAATTTTTTTTTTTTTGGGTTGCCACTGGTCTTTCATGCTAGGATCCAAAATACCAAAAAGGGGCTTGCACCTTTAGTTTAGGGAACCATTCCCTTTAGTTTTGATTTGAGAAAAAGTCTCTTTGGACTGTTTTATTTGGAATTTGGGGTAGACCATTTCGGTTTTTCAATTAGGATTAGAGGTTATGGCATATTGGCTGAGCCACTATGCTCATCATTCAGCCATTGGGGCCTCGTTGGTCCTAGATTTGGCAAGAGATGGGACATGATGTTCATTTCCTTTGATTGTAGGAAATGTGATTAATTTGTTTCGGAAGTAGGCCCTTTCATTTGTGGCCTTGCCCTTTTAGGCATGCATGTTAAAGGCTTATGGAAAGATTGCATCTACTAAAGCATTGGCTTAAGTGGCGAATTTTAAAGAAAACAATGCATTTTGGGTGGCTCGGGTTTGGCCTTTTGTGGAACACATTGCATTGTTTCAGCCGGTTCTCCCTTATCCGAGCTTGGAATTGAGTGCCATTTATTTTTTTGGATTCCATATTCTTTGAGGAATATTCTGGTAAAGTTTCAAATTTTTTCTCAATTGGATGAACTAGTAGAACCGGTTCAACAGGTGGCTTGGTGGCAACCCTGTTTTATAAATGCTTTGCATTGTTTCGGCTCGCCCTCATTCGGGCTCGGAATTGAGTGCCATTTGTTTTTTTGGATTCCTTATTCTCTAAGGAATATTCTAGTAAAGTTTCAGATTTTTTCTCAACCGTTTGAGCTATTTGGGAACCAGTTCAACCGATTATGATAGGTAGTTCCAATTTCAATGTGTTTTAACCCCCATTTTTGTTATGGTTTGGGCACTTAGGCTCCAAGGCACTTGTAGGCCACCTTTAGGTTCTGAATTGAGATTTGGTTTGAATTAATGTGGGCCCAACTATGAGTTAAGGGTATTATTAGTTAGGAAGGTCGGGGGGTTTATTGTGAATGTTTGGCTTGGGCACATTTTGATGTTTGTTTAAAAAATGCTTGAAGCGCTTGGCTAGGGACCCAAGGTACGTACTTTGACCCATGGTTTGAGCTCATTTGTGGGCCTTGGTATCTAGTGATTGATGTTTTGACATGTGATTGCCATGCATGCTTGTTGAGTATTTATTCCTATTGGCTAATCATTTATGCAGCGCTTGGCTAGGGACCACAGGTATGTGTTTGATTGTTGGCTTTTGTGTTAGTATGCCCACATGGCATTTGGATTGCGATGCTTGTTGTGCATTGATGCTTATTGACTGATCTTTTCTGCAGCGCATGGCTAAGGACCTCAGGTACGCCATTTGTTGATTTATTGAGTGCCTATGCATGCTAGATATCGCGTAGGTTTGTGTGATTCATGTTGTCTATGATTAGCCTAAGAGGCTATTTGATCCTTGACCCATATACTCCCACATGCCCAATTCAATAGTAAAGATCAAGTTTGGGGCCTAGAGGGGTGCTAGCTCACATGAGGTACCTTCCCGATTGATAACCTGATCCCCGGACCCAGACTTAAGTTTCGTAGACCGCTTTTTCTATACTGGAGTCATCAGGGGTTTTTGTTCTTACTTAATTTTTCCCCTTTAAAAAATAAAAAATAAGAAATAAGAAGTAAGTGGTGACTCCAAACAAAACCGTTCCTCATCGAGGACGGATTTTTCAAAACTCGAAAACCACTTTTCCATTCCATTCCACATTACTTTTTTAAAAAAGAGATAGCGAGTCGCACCATCCGAGTGGATCGGGTGAGGGTCCACAGTGGATGTTGAACTCAAGTCAAACATCAAGCAGGATGAGAAAAGAAATAAATCAGATGAGGTCGAGTGAAATTGAGGAATAAAATAAAGATAGAAGAAGACAAAGAGATAGAAAAGTGAGTGATGGTCAACCTGCATCAAAGCATGGAGATAAGTCACATAAAAATGGATGTAATGATGAATATGGCAAGGATCCAAAAATCCTAAAGAAAAGTCGCTCGCCACTCTCACAAAAATCGAATGGGTGACTCATACTCTTACCCAAAATATATACCAAGATAGAATCTCAGAAAGAAGCCCCCATACGAACTCTCTCTAACACATAAACTCAATGAAGCAAACCAGCACATCCATACATGTTCTCAATGGAGAATGATACAATGAAGAACGCGCTATCTTTGATCTTTTATTATATATATATATATATATTGTGCATACTCTAATCAATAATGAATGACCTCCAATGAAAATACATACCCAAATGATCATCCTCTCCTCACATACTGATATAATGTGTTAGAAAAATTAGGCTAATCCAATCTAAGGTAATCACCCTATAGGGGGGGAAAGGGTGATGATCTCTTTTTGATAAATTTAAACTATGTGAATGTAAGAGACAATTATATGCAAGTATATAATAAAACAATATAAAGACAATTGCATATAAATTAAAAGAGTAGGGAAGAGAGAATGCAAACACAAGATTTTATAGTGGTTTGGTGCAACTTGGCCTACATCCACTTTCCTCTAGCTTCAATCCCAAGCTGAGGTTCCACTAATTCAAGGCTTCCAAATCAAGCCTTCAAGCAATACAATTGGATTATGATTCCAATCCACTATCTTGGACTTTTGGCTCCAAGCACCCTTTACACTTCTCAAGAGATACCCCACTCTTGAACAACCTCTCAAGTGATACCCCACACTTGAGAATCCTTAAGTGATACCTCACACTTAGATTCTTCCTCTCAAAGATATATAAATAATTTCATAAACTCCTAGTATAAAACTTTAGGCTCAAATGATACAAGAAAATTAGGATTTAATGGTGCACTAAAGATATGTAAGTTTTAGAACAATGGTGCACTAAAAAACACTCTTCCAAGGCTCAAATATATTTAAGAAAGGTTTGGGAAGGTTAAGCTCATAAACAATGAAGATTTGGAGCCTTTTTATAGAGGAAAAAAAAAAGTCAAACTAGCCGTTAGGGGTTCAATCGATTGAGCTAGGGGTCGATCAATTGACCAACCGTTAGCATTAAATGTTTGGCAGATGACCGTTGAACCTCAACTGGTTACTATTCATACCTTGACCAGTTGAAGTGGGGGTCGATCAGTTACTATTCACACCTTGATCGGTTGAACAACCATTTTGAAAGAGAAAGAAGGTTTTTTGCACCCTTCAATCGGTTGAGCGGGGGGTTGACCGGTTCCTCATCCTATTCAACTAGTTGAGCCATTTTTTTGGCTCAACAATCAACTTTTTCAACTTAAAACCTTTTAAACAAGTTTGGAAAACATTTGACACAAGGTTTTAGTTGAAAACATTAAATAATCCAATTTTAAAAAATTTAAAACAAAATAACTCTTGGATGATTTTGGTGCATAAGTAAAGAATGTAATGCATGAAAATCCTTATGGACCAACAACCTTACAAAGAGATCTTAAGAAGATTGGGTCTTGAAAAACACTCCTCTTTGAGGTCTTCTTCTTCTTCATGATTTCTCTTTGGCTTGATTTGTCTTTGTGATTGCCACTTTGGAAATTGTCTTGCCTAATCACACTTGAAATATAATCATTAGTTCTAAACCTTGTTTTGTTATCATCAAAACTGAGATTAACCAAACCTTGGTTTCACAATATGAATCATCGTTGACAAGACAACCTCCTAAAATAAGATATCTGAACCACCACCCATGAGGTGAACCGGGGAAAGGATGTGACTGCCCTCCATGTAGTGATGTGTGAAAGACCACCACTTAAGGTGGAATAAGGATAGTGTCGAGTAGGTAATGATGGGGAAAAAGAAAGAAGATGAATATAATAAGTGGTGATATGTGATGTCGAAAAATAGTGATGAAATGATGTCAAAGTGGAAAATATCACAATGAAGAGTGAGATATGAGGCCTGAATATGTATGTCAGGTCTAGAACTCATGACGTATCTAATCAAAGCATGCAAGCACTATAGGGTCCCCAACCCGATATAATAGGTAAATGAGGTGATGAAAGAAAAGGCTATGGTACTCATGTGAGGCTCAAAGGGCTAGCAACGGGTGACTTTATATGCGAGGGTGATATGGTAAATAAGCTCCTGAAATGATGGCCACCCATCATTTGACCACAACCTCGAACATCATGCTTTCAAGATCTCAGATGGCCAATATTAAAGATTGGCATCCGTCCAACATAGTCATATCAACCTCTCTGAAATCGTGTGAAAGCTCCCACTGAATCTTTGTGATAATCATCAATGTTCTCTGACAATCACCTCACTCTATCATCAGATGGCATTCACCATTGTCTCATATAATCAGTCTCTCTGATCATACCAAAATCCCCAAGTCATGTGCAATGGCTAAGATTTGGATGCTCCATGACGACCCCTCTGCCTCGGAAATATCATCAAGCAGTCAAACCACTCTCTCATCATGATCCATCTATCATCATGCAAAGCTCACCTTAGGTCTAACCATCTCAAACTCTACCTAGTTAGATCAAAGAAAGAATGGAAAGAATAGGCAATGGTATAATAGTATGCTAAGATGAACAGAGATGGTAAGGTCGTATAATGGTACCAAGGGGTGGTGTCATGTCAGGCTCAAAATGGGTAGGTCATCAAGGTTACAAAGTCAGGATATGGATATGGATATGGTACTGCTCTGATCAGAAGGTGAAATGGGTCATAGTCTTGAACTCTCTAGGTCGATCTCCTAATCCTAGGTCAATTGGCTCAATATCCTCTATGATAGGTCAGGCCAGAGTAATCATGATGTATAAGTGAAATGATGTCTCATATTGAAAGCATAACACACATAAAAACAAGATATGTAAAACATACCCATGGGAAAGAGAATGACATATACTCATAATAAAAAGATCATATCACTAAATGAACCAATGAGTACACCATGTGTGAAAGGATAAAGGATTACAAGTGACTGGACTCTTAACATGAACTATAAACAATGACTCTAAACCAAAAATGGACTCAACAAAACAAAACAAAACAAAACAAAAAATAAAAAATAAAATCTGATGAACTAAAAAACTAGACTCGAAAAATTGGAAATAACTCTAACGACGACCATAATCAAATGAAAAGTGCTCTGAGCTGAATTGCTACAAAGTGATGTACCATGTCAACTAAACCAAGTCCTCAACTTGAAATATCCCAAAATACCATATGACCATTAATACCATCAACATCCAAATCAATCTACTGAAGACTCGGAGGAGAGGAAAATGCATGTGTAGAATGTGTAGGTAGGGGATTGGTGATCACACTTGGCCTAAACAAGTTGACCAACCCTGAATCAATCAAGTCCTATCTTGCATGGTGAAGTGCCACACAACGCTCAGTATCATGCCCCTGAATCTGATGATATAAGCAATGCTCATGTAAGCGAAAATGAGGAGGAATAGGATGTGGCAAGGGGTGTGGCGCCAACTGAACAATCAAACCAGTATCTCTAAGCTTCTCAAAAGCTCTAGTCAAAGTCATGCCCAATTGAGTGAACTATCTCGTGGGCCTCTGTGCATATGGTCTAGGTGGTGGGGGAGTAGTGGCTCACGAATGTGGCGGTTGTGGCTATATGCTAGTTTGAGCAATGTAAGGCTGCTAAACATAAACCGACTGATATTGATACTATGGATGAGAGAAATGAGCTCTAACTGTAGGAGGCCTGTAAGGTGAATGATGATAGCTAATAATGCCAACCTCTCCAAATCTACTAGATGATCCAGCAGTATCTGTCCATAATCCTCAAGCGATGGCCTCCTCAACACTAAAATTTGCATGAACCAGACTCTTAAGATCTTGAAATGTAATGGCCACAAGGCGCCTAGCAAACCTCGGTTATAGGTTCTGAAGAACCATATAAATCTAATCCTGCTCCTTAGGTCGATCTATCATACCATCCACCTTTGCCCTTCAACGACTGACAAAGGAAGAAATAGACTCGCCTGGCCTCTATTTGGTGGCCTCCAACTCTCATCTAGATACATCAATGTCGGCGCTAAAAGAAAATTGAGTCAGGCACTCATGAGCCACATCTTCCCAGGTGTAGAGTCTCAAAGGCTCAATTGATGCAAACCATCTCTAAGCTACCCCACTAAGTGACATGGGAAAGAGAGCCACTAGCTATGCATCATCTATCCTGTGTGCTCTCATGATTATGTTTTATAGTCTCAAGTGGATCTTGGGACAACCAATCCCACTATAATGCTCAATGTCTGGCATGCGAAACTTGGTGGGCAAGCTAGCCGCCAGTATGCCATCCCTATCATCCCAAGTCAAACCTTCATCCTACAATCTAATCTGTCTCATCCTGGACTCAAGCCTCTCAACCCTGGCCTCCTACTCGAAAAATCTAGTATTATCAGTAGTAGAAACAATGGGAGGTGGCACTATGGTAGTAAGTGGTAGAATGGTCTCATAATGATCTGCCAAATGGAATGGAATACCAAGTGAAGCCCTAGGTGGAAGAGGTTGTGCTGTCTGGGATGCATGAGGAACTATCTCATTAGTGACCATGCCAACTGGATGAGGATCCTGGCAAGAACTCTCTATCTGATCCAAGCATCTACTAACTCCTGCCATGAACTCCTAAATAGATGCAAGTGTAGAAGCTAGCTCATCTGACATTTCAACTGAATTGTCTGAACTCTGATATGAATCTGATTTGATTAATCGACCTCTAACTCTCCTCCAAGAATGTGACTCTAGACTCAACCAACTCCTAAATTGACTCCCTACAATGCAACAAAATGGATGAAGGACATAAGATAGAACTCTAAAAGACAACCGTACAACATGCAAGCACATGGTCTTGAGGTGGCAACCCTAAATCTAGATGTATGATGAGAACTCTGGAGTCATAAAGGTATCCACTGTGAGATGGCTACAAATGTTAATAGAGAATCCCTATCAATAATCTAAGATAAAAAAAGTTGTGAGAAACACACTATCACGAGATCGGTACTCTATCTATAAACACATATCCTTAACTCAACTTTCAACTCGAGCTTCATAAAGAAAAAAAATGATAAGGTGATCAAGGCAAATATCTCGAAAAAAGTGAAAATGTGGAAATGTGCCTTTCACCTTTTTGTAATGAAAATATGAGCATTGAGTCAAAAATCAAATCAAATATCAAACAAAGAATGGGGTATTGGGCCTATGATAGGTGTATAGTGTAAAAAGATGATCATGATCAATGAACATATCCCAAAGCATCAAGTAAGTGACGACAAAGTGAAAGGATGTGCCAAGTTAATAAAGGAAAACAAAAGCCCTAGGGAGAAAACATGCTAAACTCATCAAATGAGATAAATAATATAATGCAATAAGGCAAGAAGTGATCCAACCAATACTCAAAACTTGCACTGATCTCTAAGCACTCATAACTAGAAACCAAAAGAGAAAACACTAGGTCCAAGTGGCGACTAAGGTGGCCCTAAAGGCTTTCAGATGCACCCATGTGTGAGGAAGGAATCCTAATCATAGGATCTAAGCTCATCCTATAAGGTTAAGGTGACTCTAAAAAGAGAAAGGTAGGCTTTCAAGGGTCCCTAGCAGAAGTGATCATACCCTCCGACGATATGTAACCCTCTACTCATCTCCGAAAAGATGGGGGCACTTCCATGCAAGGTGGTCGTCACCTCCACACATGCACTACCATGCATCCTAAGGGGTTTCCTATGGCGAAAGCTCTTCTAATGGCTAGCGTATCTCACAACTCTGGTCACTCATCAACGACTTAAGGTGCACAGTGAGTGGTGTGGGTGCATCTGAAAATCCTATGAAACTAAAAAGAAAACATACTGGCCACACAAATATCCTAAAGTCTTGCTCTAGGCTATACAAGTCTTCAAAGGTCGGACTCCAATCAACATCAATGTGTCGGCCACCTCCAAAATGCTCCCAAACATAGATATAACCCATCACTAGACCCTACTCATAATCACTAGCTAGGTCGAAAAGCAAACAAAGTAACAAGTCTCATATGAAATACGAGATCAAGGGAAACTAGTTCGACCGAGACTAAAGACTTGGAGATAAGGGGATAGGTGTGTGTCCCACATAGACAAGCCATACATGCATCATGTATGAGGAGAGCAGTCATGCACCATGCAGTCATGCTAAGCAAGTATATATCATCCAAATCTACGCACAAACTAAGTAGAAAGTATGATAATCGAGAAGAATATCTAGCAAGGATAGCATGCTCCATGATAATCATGATAATATACAACCAAAAGAATCAATTATATCAAGATGAACGAGATTAGCAAGAAGAAGAATGTACATGTCAAGGTGAGCATAGTAATCATACAACAAGGAGAGTCAATATGTGAGGATAGTGGAAATAATAAATCAATATGATCAACATGCCAATTCCCCAAACGAATACAATAACCAAGCATGCATCAAGGATAATGATATCAAGAGATGTCAATGTGTAATCAACAGTCAAGCAAACAAAAACACAAAGAGAGGTGGGAACCCTTTGATTGACCAATCAAACACCACATTTGCCTCAACTTATGTTCAAGCTTAACCTTCTAGTGATCCCTAGTGGAGTTTGCATTTATTTTTGCTTTATTTTTAAAGGGAAAACAAAATAAGAAAGAAAACCCTAAGAGTGACTCCTTATTTGGAAAAAATGGTTTGTGAAAAACCGAGTTTAGGTCCGAGGGTCAGGTTGCCTATTGGGAAGGTACAGTAATAGATTGTAGCACTCCTCTAAGCCCTAAGAATTAGGTCTCTACTAATTAAGTTAAAGCAAGTGTGACAATTGATTGATTAAACATGGATACCGAAAGAATATCAATCTAAAAATAATCAAGTGAACAAGAAAAACAAAGTGTGTACCTAAGTAATGAGCTGATTGTTTCATGGAAAACAAAGGTTAGTAAACGAATACAGAATAATCATATGTGTCACGAAACAAAGCAAGGTCAATCGATGTTTAATCACAGATGTTGGGCTCCACTAATGCTCAAACTATTTTTGCACAAATTAATTCCATGAATTCCATTATTTGAAATTATGAAATTTATTTGTAATTATTTTAAAACATTTAAAAATCAAGGAAGATGTGAAAAATGCTTGCCAAAGAGAAAATGGGAGCAAATTTTATTGAAAATGGAATTTTTGTAAACCTAAAAATCTAAGGAATGATGAAAAATTGAAAAGTTGAAATTATTTGAAAACTAAAGTTTTGAAAATTATTTGAAAACTGGAGTTTTTAAAATTATTTGAAAACTAGAGTTTGGAAAATTATTTTTAACATAAAAAAAATAATAAATAAGAGGATGACATGTGGCCATTGGGATTGCATGCCAAAGGTGGCCATGCATAACCATACAAGAGCGAAGTGGGTCCCATAGCTAGATTTTGCCTTGGAGCCCCTTACTTACAAAGTTCTGTCAATATTCATCTTCAATATTCTCCGCTGATGATTCTTTGGTGGATTGAGCAAAAGAAGATGCTCTTTAGATAAAAATTCAGCAGAATGGTAGCTCTCTTGGGGTTACCATGATTTCTTCAATGGTTTTCTCTGGAAGTTTCTAGCACTCAATCAATAAAGGGAAGTTCTTGTCTGACTCGCTGGAAATTGGTTCAATTCTAAACATTAAAACAAGATATCTGTTGCCATGGAATTTCCCGGATAAGCTATGCCAAGACCAATCTCCTCTTACACTCATCACAAGAGCCCGTATATACAACTTGTACATACACGTTTAAGGATTTGAACCACTCCATAAAACATCAAGACTTTCCTCTTCCGGCCCACCAGTCTAAGTAGATTGTTTCTTCCCCAGATGACTTGAAAATAACGTGATCAGTGTAGCTCTGAGCTTCTAATGTGCATAAAACAACACCTTCAATTTTACTTGAAGCCTTCTTGTCACCGATAGATCCATCTAGGCTGCTATAAGCATGAATGATAAGAAGGAATGAACCCAAAACAGTCTTTAAATAATAGTGATTCTTCTCAAAATCTTGCAAACAAGTCCTGTTCGGGGTTCTCATTGTCATCATTGATGCTTAACAGCTTTACATAAGTTCAAGACCCTCAGAAATGCCTTTTCTCGTCACTTTGGCTAGCCAAAACTACTCGTAGATGAGCCATATCTTATCTTTTGTAGTAGGTTCTTCTGAGTATGGACCACGGAAGCATCATGATTGCCCATGTATTCGAATTCTGGACTTCTCAAAGGATCACAAACAGACATGGTTTCACTCAAATGAGCCATATAATCATTTTGGAGAGTACCCATAAATCTAAGGGCGGAAAAGATGGGGAAGCCACTAATCGTGATGTCACATGCCTATGGAAGGAAATGAGAAGGAGTTTATGAGGAGTGAAAGGTGAAATGAGTGGTAAAGGTATCGGGTTGGGTAGGTGTGAGGGGGAATTTTGTTTGAGATTTGGGTTTGGTGGGTATGAAAAATGGGGAGATGGGTATGGTGGGGTATGAAGGTTGGAAAGACGGGTAGAGCATGAGGAGTGTTTGGCTTGGGATTTAGGTTTGGTGGAGAATGAATTTTATGGGAAAGCTTTGGAAGAATGCTAGGGAGTCATGCGCATAAATTGCATGCATGTGGGAGGATAGAGAAATAATGAGTGGGGAATGAATGGAGGAGGAACTTGGTTGGGTAAGTTTGTGAGATTTGGGTTTGGTAGGTATGAAAGATGAGAGATGTGAATGGTGTAGGATGGGAAAGTGGTGAGCTTGCATGAGATAAACTGTCAATGATGAGTATGAAGGATGGGGATATGAGTAGTGGAGTATTTGCATGGGAACTCATGCTCGTGGAAAATGGAAGGAAAGTGACTGAAAGTGAGTTAGGTGTGAGGGGTGATTGGTGGCCAGTTTGCAAATCAACAAGATTATGATATTTTTGTGAATTATATTATCCAAATACTCATCCCATATTTTTAGAGATTTTTACGGTATACTATTTGTAAATCCCAAAATTTGTCCCAAATTTATTTTACATTGATTTTAAGCCCAATTTTATTCTAAGATTTCAAACCCAATTATATATATATTGGCTTACTTACACCTTTTAAATCTTAATTTTTATTATTTGGTGCTATTTTTATTTTATTTAAATTTTAAAATTTTTTAATTTTTTAATTTTCTTATTTTATTTTATTTTTATTATTTTATTGTATTCTATTTTTATTTTCTTTTCTTCATTTTTTTTTCTTTTTTGTTTTCTTTTTCATTTTTTTTTCTTCTTACCCTACCCACTCCCCCGCTCACTCCTAAGAAAATCCTACTTTGGACCTAATTGGGCTTGAAAATTGGCCTTCAATCCATATAACTTACCCATTTAAGCCCAAGACCAAACAGAAGTATGGAAATTGAAAAAAAGGATATGGAACTTAAAAATTTCCTGAAATGTCCTTTGGTGATTGTGAAAGAACAAAAGTAGAAAACCTAAGTTGGAGTTCCATGTTGCATCGTGCCCTAATTTTACTCTCACTCTCTCCCGACCAATTCATTTCAGCCCTAAACATTGTCCTGATCTCTCTCTCCCGATTTTAGTTCCCTGACTGGCGTTGCTCTCTATGCTGACTATAGTTGCCCTTCCTAGAGACTGTGATTGTCGTCCGTTAACACTGCCATTGTCATCCATCGACATTGTTGTTGCAGTCCCGATTTCTGTCTCGATTTCAGTTCAGGTGTCCATATTTGTTGGTGTGAAATGATCCGATGCCCTAAATGTATTGCGATTGTCCTCCGTTAACACTGCCATTGTCGTCCATCAACACTGTAGTTGTCGTCCCGATTTCTCCGTCTCTATTTTAGTTTAGGCATCCACATTTGTTGGCATGAAATGATCTAGTGGCCAAGTCGTACGAATTGTGAATTGTCCCTTCATTTTGTTTAACCGTCCCGACTGCCATTGGATATTTCAGGTTAGTAGGTTTTGTAAATCTTGCCGCAGATTTGATTTCCTTGTCAGAATCGTTGCTTTGTATTAGTTTAGTGGCCTTTATTTATTTAATATTTTTCATTATCTTCTTTCTTGTGTTTTCTTAAGAAACAAAGAATAGCAAATTTATCATTTTGAGCTTTTGTCCGCCAATCGCCGGTAAAGAAGAGAATGTCAATGCTTAGTTTCAAAGTTTTTAAATTTCTTTTAAAGTGTGGTGTATTTTTCCCTATTTGGTTGCCGATAAAATGTTGGAGAAAGGAATAATACAAAATTAGAAGTGTTATGATTCAGCTAAAAAAGGGGAAAAAACATTCAGTTGATAAGGAATGATTTATCAAATCATAGGACTATTGTTGGTAGCTTGCAAGATTAGTTGTTTCTTCTTTTGGTATCTTTTGGTAGTTGTTGCATCTTTATCTTAAAGTTTTTATTGTGAACACCATATATAAGTTTGTTTGTCAATTTTGTGTTGTGAAAGTTGTCTTCATAAATGATGTGGTTGTTTACAAGTAGACACAATGCTCCCTACATATATTCTCCTAAGCACGTTTAGTTACTTTACGCTAGATGTACCAATACAACTAAACGAGCGAGTATTTATCTTCTAGTCCAAAATTCTATTTATATTGTTTGTAGTTATAGTAACATATATTTGTAACTTGACACCTAGTGACCAATTTATAACAAAAAAAGTGATAAGCATGACTACAACGTTTTTGTCATGAAGTTCATGGAGCGTTGGTCCATGGGTGGATTGGCAAAAGCTATCGATGTGGTATGTACATGAGCCTTGTTTATTTTCATATGAAGTGTGTGTTAATAGTAGTAGTAATTTTAGAAATTAACTCCAAATTTTCAAATGTGTGTTTTACACTACAATGAATACATGCAAAGCTTAAGAAGTATCGATTAAAGATTATGGGGAGATTGTTATTTTCTCAACAGAATTTACATCAACATATTTTTACCAAGAAATGAAGGATTAAGTTTGGTGGAATTGATGATAGACATTCATTTGGTTGTTTTTAAATTTGGGTGATGAGACTGATGTAAATTATCTTTTATGTTATATGGGATATTGAGGACTTGGGAGTGGTTTTGACCGACTGACACTATGAGGTTGATACTCCAACAGCTTGATCTTATATATTTGTAAGTGAAGTGTTGGTTGTTGGACACTATGTACAACAGGTTGTTATAGCTATTGCCCATGGCCTTGTTAAAAGGTGATTTTGCACAATGTAATTCTTCACATTGTACTCGTTGCATGATGTGTTTGTAATAGGAAACATGCACATTTTTGTGATTGTAAAGTTTATGGCATTTGTTCAAGTACTTATATAATTTTATTTGTACCCAGATTTTTGTAATGTACCTCCAGTAATATATTCAGGGACTGGTATAATTGGAATTTTGAATGGAACTATATTGCTCAATTTAGATTTAATATTTGGGTGGTGACGTGTTTTGATTACATAAATTGTAAGTCATTGTTGTTCCATAAGGAATGGCATTTGGATAAGGCCATGGTTTTACTTTCTTCTCTGCCACACAGATGTAATACATTTAAAAAATTTTATTTTCCTATAAGAAGAGATATGATGCATCTCATAGCTGGAAGTATCATCTTGAATGAACACAGACATCAGTATGTACTTATTTAGAGTATCTAGTACTATATAACCTTGCATATTTGAAGGCACTGAATGTATGGCATAGTTTGTAATGAAGAATAGTTTGTTTTTCTTTATTCTTCAATAGAAGAGTATCTTCTAATGCAGTTAAGGAACCAATTTTATGTTTCACACTAGGTGGGAAAGGAAGAAAGATTAAATTCAACCAATATAAATGGTTTTGGGTTTTTACTTATACTTAAATTTATAATATATATATTCATCAAAGACAAATAATAGTGATGGTCAAATTAGTATTTACAAAATTTGAATGGTAAAACACACTTACCTTGACTTTTTCAATATTTATAAATTTCATCTTTCATATAAATATCAAACCATAAAAAGATCATTATCAGAGAAAAACAAATTTTTTAGGTTTTAAAACAATTATAAATGTTATGTGTTGAAGATTGTTATTTTATTTTTGTGAAATTCAATAAATAATTAAAAATGTTTGTTAATCGAATAATGTAAATAAATTTAATTAACTATAACGGGTGCATAGTGTAATTTCTTCTTTTTAATTAAAAAAATATTTATTTAATTTTTATTTGATATTGAAATATTCTATTTAAACACATTAGAAAATATAGAAATTAAGTAAAGATTTTATAAATTTTATCATGAAACTTATTTTCAATTTTAAAATAGATGGTACATCATTGAATTACAAGTTGAGATTGATTTTTTTTTAAAAACAATCCACTAAAATTTAATCTTCTCTCATTTATTAAAAAAAAAAAAAAAGACATGATTGCACCAATTAATATAATCATTTAATCAATTTAAAAGTTTTCAAATAAAATACATTGAAATTACACAACATAATAAAAGTAAAAATGCATTAAAAAAATGAACTACAACATATTTGAACACGGTACATGATGAGAATTCAGAAGTTGATAATGCTAGAATTACGATCCAATTACAGTTCAACATTATAGAAAATCGATTACATGTAAGAAGACAATCACAATAACTCATTTCTAATAGGACATGTATTCTAATATGCGCAAAATGTTGTCATATTCTGCCATTGACAAATCCTGGCCATTGTCTTGTGTAAATTGGATGCAAATGCGCAATCCTAGTCATATATTTACCTTGTACACTTATTGTAAATGCCTTGTACATTTGCACAACTTATGTAAACCTATAATGCAATGTGTGCATATGAGTGGGTTAACTATGTTTCCATTGTCATGAATGAGGAAAACGGGTAAAAAAATGAATTCGAACCCAAATAGGTATCCCTAATCATAATTTATGAACACAAGCATGTATGAGGTCAAATAAATGGATGAGATGAGTCTATGATCAACCAATGTGTAAGGAATGTCTCTCATCCTTGGAAAGGGGAAATAAGTGAGCGAGTTCTTCAAAAGCATTTGAAATCCTTCCAGATAGGTAGTCTTGTACAGTTAGCACATTTTTCTTGTACACTTAGTGTAAATGCCTTGTATAGTGGCCGAATTTGACATGGCTACAACTAAATGAGTGCATATGGGTGGGTTAACCACATTTTAATGTCATGGCTGAGTGAAAAGGGGGAAAATGAAACCCAATTTAGGTTCCTATTCATCATTAGTGCGATAGCTTATCCAATGAATGTATACAAAGGGAAATGAGGAATGTCCCCTATCCTTAGAAAATGGAAATGAGTAAGTCAATTTTTCAAAAGGATTTGAAATCTTTCAACATAAGTACCCTTGTACACCTTTGTACAGTAAACATATTTGTCTCGTACACTTAGTGTAAATGCCTTGTACAATGGCAAAAATTTGACATAGCTACAACTGAACGCATGCATATGGGTGGGCTAACCATGTTCCAATGTGATGCCTAAGGGGAAAGGGGGAATGAAACCCAATATAGGTTCTTATTCATCATTAGTGCGATAGGTCATCCAATGAACATGTATGAAGTAATAAAATTGAATGAGATGAGTGTGTGATCAAGGAATGTGTGTGAAGAATGTCCCTCATCCTTACAAAATGGAAATGATTTTAAAAGGATTTGAAATCCTTCAACATAGGTACCTTTGTACACTCTTGTACAACTAGCATATTTACCTTATATACTCAGTGTAAATGTCTTGTACAAAGGAAGAAATTCCATACAGCTACTACTGAATGTCTACTCATACATAGGTTAACCATGTTTGCAATATTTTTGTTCATAAAATAAGAAAAAGTTGAAGTATCAATTTGTTCTCCAACTACTAGTCATCATATTATTAATCTTCTACTCAAACATAAAGGAGTTTCAATCATACAATTAATGGGGTTGTGCTTTGGATCATAGTAGAATAATTTTCACAAATTTGAATGTCACAATTCATCCCTAAACCTAATAAAAACACTCATTCCTCCACAAACCTGGATTCGAATTCCAGAAAATATACTTACCTCACAATTCTACTCCAAAAGGGCATGTACCCTATTTAGCATATTTATATCTTCACAGGAGGTTGCTAGGCCACTACCACCATGATGAGCACGGTTGTAGCCGCTTTAGATCTTCATCAAAGTTCTTCTTTTTCTCCATTTCATGTGGTGGACCAATCTCACAATCATGACAACCATCTTCTCTACTTTCAAGATATGTTTGATCCAAAGGATAGCTATTATAGAGGAATTGCATCGTCATTGGAGAATCATCTTCCCCAAATCTCATCGTCTCTCTTTGTCAACCATACCCATTTCTTCTCTTTAGATTATAGACCCAACAAGTAGGATTCTAAAGTTAGATTTTTAAGACAGGTGGCATGACATTTTTAGTTTACCACATATGAAACCCATTAATTTAAAAGCATATGAGTTGGAAATTTGAAGGGTATATTGGTATCTTAATATTTTATATCATCCCCATCAATTATGCAACTTATGTAGACTTAAGACCAATTTTCAGGCCCAACTGGGTCCAAAGCACAATTTTTCCCTCTCTCCCTTCCCACTTACCCACCTACCCTACCTACACTCTCTCTCCTACCCATTCTCCCCCCAATTTCCCATGGGCAAAGACACCCCCATTTCCCTCTAGTCTAAGGCTTTTCCTTTTCTTTCTTTTGGATTTTTTTTCTTTTTTTTATTCCTTCTTCTCCAAAACTCTCACTACCACATGACCTCCCCCGAGCTTCCCCTATCTTTTTTCTTCATTTTCTTTTTCTTTTTTCCTTTATTTTCTTCCCATTTTCCACAACTGTCTTTCCTTTATTTATTTATTTATTTATTTCCATTTTTATTTTTCTTTCATTCTTCTCATTCTAACCACACACCATCCATCTCCCACACGACCCTTTCTACTTCTCCATTTTCCCTTTCCTTTTTCCTTTTTCTTTTTTTTTTCCCCTTATTTTTCTCTTCCCATCATGCCCATTTATCTCCTCACCCCAAAAAAAAAAAAAAAAAAAAAAAAAACATCCACCCCATCGATGCCATTGCTAGTTGGCGACGCCACTGTTGACTAACGACCCCCTTTCCACCCGTCTCACATCTCACCATTTTCACTCATTTGGGTAAGTTTATTTTCTTTTATTTTTATTATTTTTGTTTAATTTCTACAATAATTTGTTCTTAATTGTTGAGATTGTTTGTTTGGGCTAATTTTTATTATTTTTGGGTTTGCTTTTACTTGATTGGGATATCGTTTATAACCTTTGGGTTAAGTTCAGATAATTTGGGTATTATTTTGGACCTTGTATTTTGATCTGTATCTATAATTTGGGTTTGTTAGTTTGTATTTTATTTGGACTTAGTGATTATTAGATTTTGGATTTTGGATTTTGGAATTGAGTATTAAATTGGGCTCATTTATTGTGGATTATGGGATCTTAAATTTAGGCCTAATTGAATTTATTTTGTTTGGTCATTTGACTTTAATTGAATGTGCTTGAATTTTAATGGGATTAAAAATAATTTTTATAAATAGAGGTTTTTTTAATATTTTCTTAATGAGAATAGAATGAGAGTTTTTTTTATAAATTAAAGTTGTAGAAATCATTTTCTTAATAAAATTGGATTGAAATATTTTAATAATTAGGTTTGTAAATAAATTAATTCTTTTGTAAATAAAATCAAATTGAAATACTTCAAATTGAAATATTTTTGCAAATAAAGTTGTAAAATTTCATTCTTTTTCTAGTAAAAGTAAAATAAATAAAAAATTATTGCCAAATTGAAATTTTTGTAATAAATTCTTTTGATACTTTCTTGGAAATTGAACACAAAAGAAATTCAATTAAATAATTTGTTGCAAATAAATTAAAACGTTTTGTTTGTAAATAATTAAATTGAATTCATGAAAAATTGTTTTTTTAATAAAATCCTTTGAAATTTCTTGAAAAACTATTTTATTTTTTTTTTGAAATATCTATTTTTAATTAGTTTAATAAATCAATTTGTATAATTTTCATGTCATTTACCTTATACATTCTTGTAATTTGCTTTTATAATTATTTTCATGTATATTGATTTGTGTTCTTAATCTTAATATTCATAACTAATTAATTAATTGTCACAGTTTCCTCAATTCGCTTAATAAAAACCGTAGGTATACAGGCTTAGAGGGGTGCTACGTTTTTCATTGTACCTTCCTAATATGTAACCTGACCCCAAATTTAGACTCGGTTTTTGTAAACATGTCTTTAATTTCTAAATAAGAAGTCACATTATGGTTTTATTTTTTATTTTGTTTTTTCTTTTAAAAATAAACTAAAATAAGTGGTGACTAACTTTTTCAAATATCAATTTTTCACAAATAAAAAAGTGAGTCTTGCCATTTCAAGTGGGGATGCATGTGAAAAATATGGGTTCACAACGATTTAAAAATGTCCCTCAATATTTATTTATCATTATTAATCAATATTTAAGTTTTATGTTTAAATTAATTAGCAAAGAATTTTTATATAATTTTATTATATCAAAGTTGTCCTCTCTTGTATTAAATTCCCAACTTCTTTCTCCATCATTCTTAGATCAATATTCTTTATGTCTAATTATTCACTTGATCGTTTTCATTAATATTAAATTCACAAGCTATTCATATATTTTTATTTTGGAAACAAAAGTTTCAATGCTTTTAATGAATAGGTCTAATTTTTAGTTTTGGATACAACCACGACTTGGGAAACCACACCCTTTTTCTTCCTACTCTATTTAATTAAGAAAAGATATGGACATGTGTGGACCTCGCATTTCGATGAGTGAGTTCCTACTCGATGGTGCGACATGCTTTTAATTTGAAAAAAAAAATGATTTATTGAAAATTGGTTTTGGAGTCAACACTTATTTTTGTTTTATTTTAAAATGGAAAAACAAAATAAGAAAGAAAAACTCTAAATGTGACTCCTAAAAGAAAAATAGGTCTGTGAAAAACCAAGTCTGTGTCCGAAGGTCGGATTACCTATTGGGAAGGTACGGTGATAGACCGTAATACCCCTCTAAGCTCTAAGAATTAGGTCTCTACTAATTAAGTTAAAGCAAGTGTGGCAATTGATAGATTAAATGTGGATATCAAAAGAATATCAATCAAGAAATAATCAAATGAATAAGAAAGGCAAGGTGTGTACCTGAGTAGTGAGTTGATTGCTTCATGGAAAACAAAGGTTAGTAAATGAATACAGAATAATCACAATTGTCACATTACAAATCAAAGTCAATCAATGTTCAATCACAGATGTTGGGCCCCACCAATGCCCGATTAAATTTTACATGAATTAATTCCATGAATTCCATTATTTTAAAAGTACGAAAATTCATTCATGTTTATTAAAAACGTGAAAATCATAAAATCACTAAAAATCAAGGAAATTGGTGAAAAGATGCTTGCCGAAAAGGAAAATGGTAGCAAATTTTATTAAAAATGAATTTTAATGACCTAAAACTCTAAGGAAGAAAGAAGTCACGAATTTAAAATGATTTGGAAATAGGATTTTTGAAAATCAATTTTTGAAAGCAAGGATGAAGAAATAAGAGGATGACATGGATTTTAGAAAACTGACCCACCAAAAGATGGCCATGCATGCCATGTAAAAACAGGGGTCGGGGTGCGAAGTGACTACATTGTTGTAGCTTATGATAAACCTTCATCTACATGATGTCCTCTTCTATGCTTGTGCTATGTACAAAACTTTCTGACTAAGTGGTGATCCATTTACAGCTTCCAGCGCTCATTTGGCATTTTTTAGACTCTCAAAGTTCATAAAACCAAAGCCTCTGAACATCTCATTGTTTGTAACTGGAAATTTCAATTCAATACCATCAAAACTTCTCCTACATGTGTCCTTAAATTATGACAAATCCTCATAAACCCCATCAGGAACTTCATTAAAAGGGCTCAACATTTTCTTAAACATGAGCACCCTTTTGCCAGGGCATCTGATATAGATTGTGATCCATCACATACAGAGAATAACTCTAATGCATGTCCGTAAATTCAACTCAATTATTTAGTTCCTTTGTTAGAGCCGCAGCACAAAGGATCGGAGCTTGTTCCCATTATGATAGCCTAGATCCCTGAAATTTCCAAAAATGCCATTTACATGCTTTTGAGCTAAAGAGATTCCGCTAGTGATGGTAGTGTCAATACTATTCCAATTCTCCATACAGTTCTGAATGGAATAATTCAGCACAGGCCTAGCTCCGACTGTGATATTGAAATCAAGAGGTCTCATAATGATATTAATGGTGCTTGATGAATCAATCCAAGTGATGTGAATGCGTTGATGATTATTTTGGCATTCTCCTTATAGCAGTCAAGGACTGTGTTCGTGGCCAGGTAAACGTTTGGGGAAAGGCGTGCTAGACCACCAGCCTAGGGTATGTTGGATGCACTATTGAATCGAGTGCACATAAGGAGGTTATAGTCCTTCGTGATTGGGAACCCATTTAAATATAATAGTTCTTTAGGAACCACCGTCCAACCAAGGCGAACACCCATGAACCTAGCAAAAAGGGAGAAAGATGGTGTTTTAATTGCGACCTCTCTACCCCTAGGAATTTCAAGGATTGATCTTGGCCTCTCATTCGTCATATGAGAAGCAAATGGGAGTGAAAACTAGAGCTTTGGCTTTCGAGAGATTGGGCAACAAGAACACAGGTGCTGCCACCAAAGTGAGCACATGAGATTCAACAAAAAGTCCTAAGAGCTACAGGCTTAGAAAAAGGCACACCCAAAAGTGGCCATGCAAAGGCGAAGCTCGGGAGAACAATTGGGACTACATTGCTGGTGTTAGCAATTACAATGATGGAGTCAGTAAGAGAGTATGGCTAGAATTTGGAAATTTCTAATTGTTCTCTCCACGGTGGATGCGTGCCCAACTAGAAATGTGATCAACTATGGGTATTGATAATGTTTTTGCTACTTCGTCTTTTCAATATTCCAACATTGACTTTGGGACCCAGAGGATTCAATAGGAACTGTCCATCTCACACAACTTGAAGTATTCATATTCCCGGATTGATCAAACCTCCTCAAACGAATCGGTGTTTTGAATAGAATCACTATTATCCAGCTCATTATCTTCTCAAAAATGGCTTGTCGTTGCATCAGTAGCTCCCGGCTCAGTTGGGGTTGTGACTTGGCATGCAAAAGGTGGCCATACAAGTTGATATTACATGCATGGGAAAATGAGGTAGAGGGGATGACTTGACAGAATTAGGAATGAGCCTTATCATTCCTTCAGTTGTTATCTACTCCATCACAATATGAATTTGAAGTTTTCTGAATGGATGAGTTGAGAGCTTGAAACCACTTATGTCTTGTTTTTCCTAGTGTCCAAGTGGCAGTCAGAACCTCCATAGATCCATCTCCAAAATTCACCCTATTTCTAAAATTATATATGTGAGCGAAAATTCCATTGAATGATGCAGAATTGAATTTTCACCATGAATGAATATTTGGATACCAACAAGAATTCTCTTGGATTCTAGAACAAAAGCAACCACATGAGATTCGGGTGCCTTAGAAAACTTTACATGCTGTTGTTTTAAAGCTGGGAAAGGTCTCTCGTGCTCAGAACCTCCTATCTTGATATACTTTGAACTCTTTGATGGTTGTTCAAGCTCACAGTTTTATGCAGGTGTGAACCTAGACTTCACATGCTCAATCATCTATTTCAGAATGTAAAGGCAAACCAGTCTAGCTGCCAAAGAAAGAGAACAAAAATCTCAAGTTAGGTCAACTCATTGCTTGGAATTTGTCTACTAGTGTTGCTCAAATTGTGGCTTCGGCAAATGTACAAAAACCACCTCATAGACATACCAAATTTTGTTTACCACAGACAAATGCAAAACCACTATCTGTCAATTTCACTTGGAACACTTAGGTTCCTACATATTGAGGACACTATTCTTCATCAATCTCAGAAGCTCAACTCCACCAAATGGTACTCTCTCTCCGACATTTTCTCTTACATCATACTAGTCTCCTTTGGTTTCAATGAGATCCCTTTTATTATTCGTCCTTGTAGGGACTCCTTTCCACATGTTAGTCCACGTGTCACATTCCCTCAATACTATCGAGATAGCGGTCGTAGTGTCCGAAGTTTCCATCCAGACCATGAGGCCAGACAACAAGTAATACCGGATTCCTCAAGTGGATGAAGCCATCTAGCCAACCTTTAAGGCCCCCTTCCTATGTGTACTCATTCACATCTGGCATGGGAATGACTGATGGGACCTCTCCCAACCCTCAATTCATGCCAATTAATTATCGCACACAACCACACACCTCCAACAGGTTGAAGGAATGAGCGACTACACGAATAGGCATCATGACATATCTTCTGACAGCACCTACCAGCTGCCTAAAGCTTTAATGATTACCCTGTCACCTGCAAGATAGTCATCATTACAGAGAAGGCCAAAGTGCTTAGTCAACACTACAATGACATTCTCCTAAGCACTATAAAAACCCTCCTAAAGCATAAACAAGGTAGACACGCTTAAGCTAGCCCACTCATTCTTTTCTTGAAAGAGCTTGACCTATCTTTGTCTAACTTAAGCTTCGAAGAGGTGTACATGGACCATCTGTCTGGACATCCTTTGTGCAGGAAAGAAGCTCACCCAGTTTCCCATCGTTGGGCAAAAGCTTTGAGAGGCACAACGTAAGGAGGATCTGACTCCAGTTGACCTTGCATCAACATTGGCATCGTCTATAGGAACGATTAGGGATGTCAACACCCTCTCGAAGCCGATCATCAGCCATGGGTAGCGAAGGCTACTTCGATTGGTGTGAAAGCATGGAAAAATGCCAACAAGAGAGTGAGCAACAGGTATAGTCCCTGCTTCGCTAGATGAGGAGACTTAAAGAAGAGAATGATGTGTTGCGTGCCTAAGTATCATCGTCTGGCCCCTCTCACAGCCGATAACCTAAAAGCCAACGAACAAACTCCAAATAGAACGACGAGGTGTCCTTTTATAGGAACGCAAAGTTCCCCTCGAGTAGTCAAGAGATATGGCCTAAAGAGAAGTTTCCACCAGCTTGGCAAGCGTTGTTAGACGAAAGCTCTGACTCTACCCACGTTTCAACAAAAAGGAGGTACCATAGGAAGTAGCAGCTATCTAACGCAATGCGATCCTGATTAGGACCTCGGACGCCTAGCATGAAAGGAAGACCATGTGTAGCAATAGCCCAGGAGGTCTAGCCTAGTCTCTCGGCTACAACGGTTATGCTGGAGTGGCCTTCCCATCCTTCATCACAGCAACAAACAAGAGTTCTAGCAGTTCAAGATCCACCCGGCTCTATCAACTGGCAGCTGGATGACATGCTCTCCATGCCTTTCAGCCCTCAATTCATCAACTATGAGCCTTCAAGGGGGTTCATGGTATCGAAATTCACAACATACGATGGAACAAGTGATCCGTTCGACCATATCATGCACTCCGGGCAGCTCATGACCCTTGTCATAGGGTATGATGCACTATTATGCAAAGTAAGTCTTTTTAACCAACCTACACGGTCAGGCTCTCTCGTGGTTCCATCACCTCCCAAAGAACTCCATGAACAATTTTCGGGATCTTTCGGAAGCCTTTGTGGACATTACCTATGTTCGGCATGCCACAAGTTGAACATAAGTACCTTGCAAAACATCAAAATGCAAGAAAATGAATCCTTAAGAGAGTTCATGAAACGATTCGGACAGGTTGTGCTCCAAGTGGAGTCTTATAGCATGGACGCCATCTTACAAATCTTCAAGAGAAATATCTGTCTGGGTACACCGTTCTTTGAGTCTCTCACTAAGAATCCGCTAGCAACAATGGACGACCTATTCAAACAAGCAAACAAGTACTCCATGCTCAAAGACGATGTCCGTGTGGCTACATAGCAAGTCCTGGTGACCAGTCGAGCTACCAAAAATGACCGTGTTGGAAGCTCTAAGCCCTCAAACCAACTGAGGCAAGCTAGTAAGGGACGGGACGGCCAGTAGTAGCCAAGCCAAGTTGGCCTAACCCCCTTCAGCATTTCATACAAAAAAACTCCTCCCCATGATTCGTGACTTATCCGATTTTAGATGGCCGGAGCCAATTAAGACAAATCCGACAAAATGGGACCAGAGCAAGAAGTGTGCCTACCACAAAGTTCATGGTCATACCAGAGAACAGTGCAGAAGCCTCCACTACCTAGTGGAAAGATTGATCCGAGCTGGGCACTTAAAACAATACGTCTACACAATCAGAGGATAAAGAGAAACAACCCAGGATTTGGCCATCCAAGTCCCCACGACTTTGGCAACTCCTAAAGTCGTCATCAACTACATTCACGGAGGCCCCGTAGATGAAAACTACAATTCCAAATGGAAAAGTCAAAGGTTGCTTTGTGCAACATTCGTAAAGGAACAGATCAGTTCCATCCAACATAGCTTGCCAGATAGGGGTGCCTACCTAATGGACGGCACAATCACCTTCTCACCAATAAATGCCAATTAGGTCCTACAACCACACGAAGACATCTTGATCCTAACATTAAGGATAAGTGGGTTTGATGTAAGAAGAGTTTTGATTTATTCGGGTAGCTTAACTGACCTCTTGCAAATGTCGCCCTACAGGCAAATGGGACTCCTACCATCTGACTTAGAAAACCTTGAGCGGATATTATCTGGATTCAATGGAGCGATAACAACTTCCCTGGAAGACGACATATTACCCTTCCAGGCCTGCCCGATCACCCAAAACATGCGATTCTTTGTGGTAGAGGATTTATCCCATTTCAACGCCATCATGGGATGCGCATAGCTCCATAGCATAAAGGTCATTCCCTTTACATATCATCAGATGGTGAGTTACCTCATCGAGGATGAACAAATTGACCTTTTTGGTGGTTAGTTGGCTACACGCTAGTGCTATCAAGTGGCGCTTGAGTTCGGATTCCTAAGTAGCAGTGAACCATGCCCAGAACCGTCAAACACGGAGGAACAATAGCAATTATTGAGCATGGTGGAATAATATTCGCCTGCAGTCGACCCACTCCAACCTTTGCATCCCTCATGCAGTAGTGATCGTGTTACCTATGCCAGCTCCCTCCTTGCACCTAAAGAATTAAAAGTACTTAAAAGCGTGCTTCAGCATAACAAAGACAACTTTTTCTGAACTCACTCTGACATGCCCGAAATCCATCCGTCTATAGCCGCACATCAACTTAACATTATACCTTTCTCACGTCCCTTTCGCTAGAAGGTTCGACGCTTCCACCTGGACAGACAAAGGATCATCCAGTTTGATGTGGACAAATTGCTAGCAGCTGGGTTTATCAGGGAAGTTGAATATCTGGATTGGTTGGCGAACATGGTGGTTGTTCTAAAGAAAGGTGAAAAATGGTGAGTCTGTGTTGATTACACCAATCTGAACGACACTTGCCCGAAGAATAGTTTTTCGTTGCCCTAAATTGATCAAATAGTTGACTTCACTTCCGGACATGGGATGCTCTCCTTTATAAACACATTCTCCGAGTACCACCAGATCCCTATGTTCCAACCAGATGAAGAGAAAACAACCTTCATGATGCCACATGGAATATACTACAATAGAGCCATGTCGTTTGGACTCAAGAATGTTGGTGCTACGTATCAAAGGTTGATGAAAAAAAATCTTCAAACCCCTGATCAGCCGGACCATGGAAGTCTATATGGACAATATTGTGTTAAAAAGTAAAACCCGGAGCGAACACGCCCATCACTTGGAGGAAACATTTCGACTAAGGAGGGTGTACAACATGAAGCTTAACCCAGCTAAATGCATCTTTGGAGTCAGTGCGGGTAATTCCTAGGGTTTATGGTAACACAAAAGGGAATTGAAGTCAACCCAGATCAAATAAAAACCGTCCTTGAGATGCCTGCTCTAAGTAGTAAGAAGGAGTTGCAACGCTTCACAGGTCACCTAGCTACACTAGGACGTTTCATAGCCCATTTCATGGACAAGTTGAGGCCTTTCTTCCTCATGATTAAGGGGGTAAGCGCGACTAGTTGGACAAATGAATGCGAACCCGGATTCAACGAAGTCAAATACTGTCTCACCCAGCCACCCATTTTAAGTAGCCCTCAATCAGGTGAACAACTCTACACGTATTTAGTTGTGTTTGACCATGAGGTCAGTGCTGTTCTGTTTCGTCACGTAAGAGACAAAGAATAGATGCTCATCTACTACGTGAGCAAAGCAATGGTTGACGCAGAAACCCAGTACTCTAAGATGGAGCAAACGACTTTAGCCTTGAAAAGCATTACCCAAAAGCTTCGTCCATACTTTCAAGCCCATCAAGTGATTGTACTCATGAATCAACCGCTCATAAGCATTTTTCATAAACTAAACATGTCCAAGAGAATGCTAAAGTGGGCCATAGAGTTGAGTGAGTACAAAATTAAATATCAACCTAGACTGGCATTGAAAGGACAAGCCATGGCTAACTTTATAGCTAAGCTCCCCCTAAAGCCATCCCACCTAACCAACTCCCCTAAGGAAGGGTGGTGGGTACTTTATGTGGATGAAGCATACAAGGCCTCCGGTTCTGGGGTAGGCCTAATTTTATAGTCACCAACCAGGGAGCTACCATAACAAGCTATCTGGCTCGGTTTCCTTGTCTCCAACAACGAAATTGAGTATAAGGCGATCTTGGCTTGACTGGACCTTACCTTTACCTTAGCAACAATTAAGTTGAAAATATGCACGATTCTCAACTAGTCATTGGGCAAATGTAGAAAGAATATGAAGCTAAGGATGAGCACATGGCTCGCTATCTTGCACTAGTACAAGATAGCTTAGCAAAACTAGGCAAATGGGTTATCGAGAGAGTACCCCGGACATAAAACTTAAAGGCTAACGCATTGGCCAGAATAGTCACTACTCTTCTTATAAAGAAGGCAGTGCTACTGTCCATCTACCTCCAGGCCACGTCCTCAATCACGTTAGCATCAATATGTAGTGTTATTGAGTCGGACATTGACTGGATGCACGAAATTGTGAAGTACCTCCAGACAAGGGAACTACCTGGGTATGAAAAGCATGCGCGCAAGATCCAGGTGTAGGTCACTCGCTTCACTCTAATCGGTGACAGCCTTTACAGACGATCTTTTGGGGGATCGTACCTCAAATGTTTGAGCGATTTGGAAACCCAGTATGTCTTAGATGAACTCCATGAGGGTGTGTGCAGCAATCATGCAAGCGGACGTACCTTAGCACATCGCACTCACACGCAGGGGTACTATTGGCCCATCATAAGGCAAGACACTAAAAACTATGTCAAAAGGTGTGATCGGTGTCAGAAGTACACTCCCATCGTATGTCATCTAAAGTCCTCAATCCGGCTATGGGGGATGGATATAGTTGGCCCCCTACCCGTCACAGCCGCACAGAAAAAGTTTCTGCTCATAGCCATTGACTACTTTAGCAAGTGGGTAGAAGCAGAAGCTTAAACTAGCATCAAAAACAAAAATGTCTCCAAGTTCGTCTAGAAAAATATCATCTACCAGTTCAGGATCCCGTAAACAATTATAGCAGATAATGGACCACAATTTGACAGCATTGCTTTCAAAACCTTTTGTTCAGAGCTAAAAATCAAGAATCTATATTCCACACCCTGCTATTCTCAGAGTAATGGACAAATAGAAGCGACAAACAAAACCCTACTTACTACACTAAAGAAAATGCTAGAAAAGGCCAAAGGAAAGTGGGTAGACAAGTTGCCTAGGGTCTTATGGGTATACCGGATAACTCCCAGACGATCCACAAGGACCACTCCTTTCGCCCTTGCCTATGGGATGGAAACCGTCATCCCTATTGAGATAGGCATGCCCACCACCAAAACAACCATGTAAGGTCAAATGAATGAAAATCAGGAGCTTGAAAGACACCTGGACTAGGTTGACGAAGTAAGGAGGAACACGGTCATTCGAATGGCATCCTATCAACAAAGAACTATTGCCCATTACAATAAAAAGGCCCAACCACGTGTGTTCCGAACCGAAGCCTTAGTCCTCAGAAGAGTCTTTGAGGATACGATTGAAAGAGGAGCCGGGAAACTTTAGGCTAATTGGGAAGAGCCCTATGTCGTGACTAAGACTCGGGGCTCAGGGGCATACCATCTACAAACACTAAATGGAGTGCCCCTACTCCGCCTCTAGAATGTATCCAACTTGAAACAATATTATCAATGAGTTTGGCCCGTGAAAAGTGAAATGTGTATGGAAAGAAGAATGGAAAAAACAAAAATGTATTGAAAGTTAAAGTGTTCATTAAAAAGCCATCTCTAGCCAAGAAAATTAAAAAAAAAATATAGATAGATCATGTCTGCCCACCAGAGGGGCTGGCTGCAACGATATCTCCATCTCCTTAGGCAAAGCTACCGGCTGCTATGTTCTTATCATATGAAGGATACCTGGGTGTATCCTAGGTGATGCCATGTTTCTTCATGCAGCATCGGTAGCCGAAGAAAAATATATCATCCACCTGCTTTTGGTACTCTCCCTCCAGTTCCTCCTTCTGAGCAACAAACCCTGCCTGGAGCTTTTCCATTTCTTTTCTTAGCCCCTCATTTTCCTGCTCGACTTTTTTGCATTTGGCTTTTACCGCCTCTTCTTCCTCTTTTAGTCAAGGAGCTTCAACATTGGCCACATTTCTCTCTTTCTCTGTCTTCCTCAGCAACCCGGCTTCCTTGACAGTAACCTTTCGAGTAGTAGTAAGCTCACTCTTTGCCAGCTTTAGCTTAGAGCCAAGTTCTTCATTATCGTCCATGTGTTGGGCAAGATACACTCTCATAGCCTCAGTAACCTCTAACCGTTTGAAGAGTAGAGCGCGTTGCCGCATCAGATTATGGACGCCGACCACCACCTGAAACTATAGTAAGGAAGATATTAAGCGATCAGAGGCAAAGGTGTCATGAATTAAAGAGGGGTCAGGCTTACCACTTTCGTCATCTCGACCACTATGTAATCCTGCATAGGCGAGATAGGGAGGCAATGGACTCTTGGGTGCCGAATGGGAGCCAGGCCACGAAGGAGATGCTGGGGTCATCGCCTAAGTCCATCGAGACCTTTCGGGTGGCCGAGAAGAGGTCCCCTATGTTGTTCACAAGAGCCTTATTCTCTGTAAAGTAAGGAGCCTACTTCATCAATTCGATCATTTCCTCCCATCTAGGAGCACGAGGCGCCTGAAGGAACGGAGGGACAAAGACAACACACTCAACGGAGTCATCGCTGAGTTGGATTGGACTAGTGGAAGGGCCACCTAGCTCTAGGAGGGCATCTTTTTCAACATAAGGCATCTCATCCAGCACATGATTGGGCCCTACAACAGCAACAGAAGGCTTTACCATCGAAGCAATGGCTGAGATAGGCACTGGGTAGAGAATCTCCGTGCAGGGCTTCTTAGCAGGAGGAAAGACGACCGTGATAGATTCAAAGAGGCGTTTGTGCTGCCTCTCTTTGAAGCCAACTCTCAAGTTTGCAACCATATCCTCATCTCCCTCCTCCTCACAAATGATGTGGGGAATCACCGACTCAACCCTTGTCTCCTGCTCGGTTTCTGTGGAAGATGAGTCCATTGAAGAGTCCAATTGGTCACGGAAGAAGATGAAATTGAGGAAGAAAGTGAAGGAGAAGAAAATGCAAATGGTGGGACCGGAGCTTTCTGAATAGGTTGAGCGGTAAGATTTTTTTTCTTAGCTGGAGGACAAACAAACGAATTGGTTGCTGAATGGCTTACGCCTGGAGTTTGCCTTAACATCCCAGCCTAACACTTCTTCTCCCTTTCTTCTAATTGGTCCTGATGTGCCTTTGTGTCCGCCGCATGTGCAACTTTGTAACAAGGAAGGTCTTTTAGCACGTGGTGCTTGCTAGACACCAAGACCTTGGGAGTGAAGTGAGGGAGAATGGGGCAGATGAACAGCTTAGGCTCTCGGACCACAGCCAGCAAATTCTGATCCATCAAAAGGATCTGATGGTTCTACTCATTTGCAGATATCTCGAACAGTTTGTTGAGATTGTCAAAAGAGGCCTTTTCCATTCACTCCACAAGCTGACCTCTCCTGTCCTTTCCTGTACCACGCAAACAAAAACATTAGAAACAGTTTACAACCAGTAAGCTACAAAGAACACACAAAGGAAGTTGTAGCGTATTCTACTTGAAATCTGCAATGAGCGACAAGGATGAAATTCTCGATCCAAACCCTTGTATAAACCACCATAGGGAACAGAAATAAGGATGTGCCCCCTCGCCCCGCCCTTGTTGGAATCTGGAAGCCCCATCACCAGCTAGAGAGAGGGAATATGAGCGGACAAACTGAATATCTCTTTCTGGCTCATTTGGATTGTATATACAAAAAAGACCTCTAACAAGGAGAAGTCCAAGTGGTCAAGCATGTCTAAAATGTTGCATCCTATCAGCACCCTAATGACATTTAGGTGAAGGAAGGCCAAAGGAATCTTGGTAAAATGAAGAAACTGCTTGAAGAGAGAAGGCAAAGGAAAGTGAAGCCTAGTGTTGAACTGTTCCTTGTTGAAATAGGTGGCATTGCGAGACTGTTGCTCAATGGGTGTAGGCTCGCCGTCTACCAAGAGCATGGAGACGTCGTTCGAGATGCAAGAACGTCCTCAAAACTCCTGTTCAGACAAAAGTTATGTTAGGCGTTCCGTCCAAGTACGTTCGATACTTGTACCCTTTCGGCCACCTTTCTAGCCTCTACCAGTCATACTGGTTGAAGCAATGCCCCTTCTTGATGACACATTGAGAAGCTCTAGGCCGCATGAGACATGCACGACACAACCCTGATCGATAGAGAATAGTCACCCGACTCTTCTACTAATAGGCAATGCCTCATATGTATAATAAGCAACCTATACGAGTCTAAAGCCCACACTTGGGCAAGTTATCTAGCCCAGCTTGCAAAGCAAGCCCTAACCAAAGAGCGATCCCCTCCTCCTACCCCCTCCCTCCCCTCCCTCCGTCATACCACCACAACAACTACAAGCCAAAATGCGTGGGTGTACCCTTTAATGGACCAACAGAAAAGAAGCAAAGAGAGAAAAATGTAAAAAACCTTAACTCTAGCAAATACTATTAGTCTTTCCTCCCAACGCAACTGTTTTCTCCAGGAAAGCACTAAAGCCTTGCATTTTGGACTTCGTAGCATCCACTTCGCATCCAAAAAGTCACAAATCCCAAAAAAACGACCCCAACAACAAGCAAACAAACAAAAAGGAATACGGGTATAAGCAAACTCACCAAAACCAGCGAGGATGATTCCTAGAAAATTAAGAGTCCGCCCGAAGAAGGCCTATGAATAGTAGCGATGTGACGGAGGAAGAATAGCAACCGGAGTTGCATCAGCAAAAATGTAGAAAATTGGAAGAAGAAGAAGAGGTCCAGAAATAAAGATATTAAAAAAGGTAACCCAAAAGGTCTGGAGTCCCCTATTTATAGGAGACTAAAACCCTAGGGATCCCAAAAGACAAGCCGCTTGGAAGCGCACCCCAAAGCGACACACCGCTTGACAGGTGGCCTCGGTGAAAGCGACCCACATTTAAATCCCCAAGCGACATGTGTTCCAAAGACATTGTAGCTATTGAAAGAGATACTTAACCCATCCACCTCTATTTGGACATAGGTGCATGAATTAAATGGGACATTGTAGGGACTCCTCTCCACATGTCACCTTCCCTCAATATTGCCCGGATAGCAATCATAGTGTCCAAAGTTTCCATCCGGACCATGAGGTCAGATGACAAGTAATACCGAATTCCCTAAGCGGATGAAGCCATCCAACCAGCCTTCAAGGCCCCCTTGCTATGTGTAATCATTCACATTTGGCATGGGAATGACTGATGCGACCTCTCCCAACCTTTAGGTCCATGTCAATTAATTATCGCACACAACCACACACCTCCAACAGATTGAAGGGATGGGCGATTGTACGAATAGGCATCATGACATATCTTCTGATGGCACCTACCAACCGCCCAAAGTTGTAATGATTACCCTGCTAGCTACAAGATAGTCATCATTACAGAGAAGGTCAAAATGCTTAGTCAACACTATAGTGACTTGCTCCTGAGCACTATAAAAACCCTCCTAAAGCATAAACAAGGTAGACACACTTAAGCTGGCCTACTCATTCTTTCCATAAAAGAGTCTGACCTATCTTTGTCTAACTTAAACTTTAGAGGGGCATGCTCAGGCCACCTGTCTTAGTATCCTTTGTGCAAAGAAGATGCTCAACTAGTTTCCCATCGTTGGGCAGAAGCTTTGAGAGGCACAACGTAAGAAGGATCCGACTTCATTTGACCTTGCATCAACAGTCCTCACATCAAGACAAGCAACTATCCCTTTCATGGGTTTTGAAGACCTCTTTTCACTCTTCTCTAGATGAAACTGAACCACATGTACATTTCCCCTTCTAACTGAAGCTATGGAATTATCACCATTATTGCAGGTGGATGAAACCCACTCTTTGTTATCATTTGATGGCATGACGTGGGAAGAATGAAGAAAAAGGACATAGAAATTACCAAAATCATCCAAAATTTCTGAGTCTTCCACTGCATAGATTCTAACAGCCCAAACCTTGCTGAGATTTTACCCTTTGAGAAGAATACATGAAAATGCCATCCTCTGGATCTTTAGATTAATGTAGCATTCAGAAGATTCTCTGAATAGAGCAATAATTTCAAAGGAGCTTTGGTACCTCTTTCCCTCACAGATTCAACAATGTCATCCATTTCAACAGTAGTTTCTGTCATCGAGGATGCAAGTTCCAAGCAAGACCTCTTCTTGTGAGCAATTGAAGGATAAGTATAAGCATTATCTTGCATGTGATCTTGAGGTTTTAGGAGCATAATGATCCACATTACTGAAACCTTGAGAGCTCTTTGGAAAATGACCGAGACAACATTGCTCAGATGACTGAAACCTATTCAGCTTTTCTAGAATCAACTTAACAGGACCTAGCTCTCTCAAAAGGATATCGAAAGTAGACAAATTCAAAAGGAGTGGAATAAAGACAAAGCAAGAATGAATAAAGCAAAATACCCACTAAATAATAGCTTTATTTCATGGGTTGTCAATGAGATTTAAAAGCTTGTGGGAAGGTTTGAGTGATCTTAAAACATGAACAGTGTTATAACTATCATGCAAAACACACAGGTGAAACAGAGACCAAACGAACAAAATGGGAAACAATCTTAACACATTCAAGCATCAAAACAAAATCCAAATATCAGTAAGAAGCATAGTATGACAGTGTAAAAAAAAATGGTGAACCTAAAGCGTGAAAATGGTCATGCCTGAGCAATTCCTCTCAAGCAATGTTGCTTGGCTTCCAGCAAGCTGCAATCCCTCTTCTCTGTTCCTCGTTTCCTCCTCTCTAGCTCTTTGTATTGCTCTCTCAGGTACCAGCCCTCTCTCTCAAGAGCTCTAAATCTGCTTCCCACAGCTTTCGGCTCCTCTGGTTTCCTTCTTCTTGCTTTCTCTCCAAGCCTCCCCCAACAGCCTCTGAATCCTCCTGGTACGTGTCTTTCCCCTGATTCCCTCAAAATGAGAATCCCTCAAAACGTATCACCCTCCGAAAACGTGTCCCTGCCAGCCAACTATCTATAACCAACCTGCTGCCAAAATCTCCTCCTACACGGGTTGACAACTTACCCCACCAAAAATAAGCCAACAAACTTTGGTTTTACCCTACCCCTTACCCAAGTCTCGGTAAAAAAAATAAAAAAATAAAAACTGACCCCAAAATAACCAAAACCCCTAGACCAAAATGAGGGTCTACAACATGTTTATTTAACACCAAGACAAAAGGACAAATTCTCCATTTTTATGTTGAGAAGTTTGGGGGTGGGGGGAATAGAAAATAAAAAGCTAAAAATGAAAGAAATATTTAAAGCTAATACAAAATTTTATAATGTGTATAAATCTTAATGGTTTAAGCTTTTAGGAAATTGATCATCCAAAAGAGCATAATGGTCTAATCTGAAAGGCCCGTGAGCTGAAACTTCAGAATTAATAGATTCTATACTATATTTCATTTCTTGTTGTATAATCATCTGACTCTTCGAATTAATAGATCTAGAGAATAAAAAAGTGAATAAATTATAGATTCAGATGTTAAAAAGCAAAAAGGAAAGGAAGTCTCGGAAGTGTTAAAAAAAAATGGAAGAATGAGATACAGATTTGGTGGCTACGCGTGGATGCGTGAACGCTTTTTGTTTCCGTTCCAGGTCACAGTCTCACCGCCGTCAGGACGCTGCACGCTGTCACTTTTGTGGACTCTAGTCACAGCCAACGACACATGTTGGGTGCCATAGGTTTCCAATGTGGGAGTACATTTCAACGCTGCCGCTTTTGTGGACCTGGTCTTTCGGAGAATCTCCTAATGTAGGCAGTGACGCCAGACACCTGATGTTTTTGTTATTTTATTGAAAACATATATAATAATATTCCAAAAATAAATTTATTAATACTTATATATATATATATATATATATAAGTATATATTATAAATTATAGGTTTATAAATTAATACATGTCTTTTTTGTGTATATACATATCATAAATTAATTCGAATCAAATTACTATAAATTAATTAATTTTAATTATGATGTTTTTACATAATAACTAAATATAAAATAAATATAAATTAATAAATAAAATTATCAATATTTTAATAAAAAAATACTAATATATGTATTATCATTCCACCTTTGTCATTGAATATATTCAAATTAGATGTATATAAAATATACTTTTAAATTATAAATATTATTATTTAATTTATTCAACAAAACAACTTTAAAATGTTTATTATATTTTTAATTTTATTTTTTAGAATTTTTTCATTATATTTTCATGAATTTTTATTAATTTTTAATTTATTGATATTTTATGTTAAAATATTTGTAAACTCTTTTTTTTTAATATATCCGTAAAATTAAAGTATCGATATATTCATGATTATCGATATTTTCATCTTTTGTTAAAAAATAAAAGAGGGAAAAAAAAAAAAAATCATGCATGGAATGACATATGGGGCTTTTGTTGGTCATGTGTAGGTGATGAGGTTAGAGATGAATGCCATGTCTGCAAAGTGACCAAGTCAAGATAATGTATAGAGAGACTTCCATGTTTGAAAGAATTACTTCAAATCAACCATTTCATTTGAACTATTATTATTGAATTTATTGGAAAGGATATTTAAAGTTGAAAGAAGAGATGAATTAAAGGTGGAGTATGTGACATGTATAATATATATATATATATATATATTTCATAGTAAAATATATTTTACTAGAAATTTTATTTCACGGTAAAAAAGTTAGTGGTATTTTATTATGAATTTTTTTATCATGATTATTTTCATGAAAAATCATATGTAGTCATAAATTTTATTTTCTAGTAAAAAGTGATATCTTGTCACAAATTTTAAAAATAATTAAATTTTATTATCTTGAATTTATTTAATAAAAATTTCAATGAATATTTATGTTAATTAGTTGAATTGTGACATGTGGCCAGACCAACTCAGAGCATGCAGCATTAGGAACTTGGAAAGCAAATAAGCCTTTTTGATTTTTTATTTCTTATTTTTAATATGAATAAGTTGCTCTTGGTATCAGCAAATTATATAAAATCTCTTTTAATTCCAATTAACTTTCTACCTTTTTTATAATTGAAAATGAGTGAAGGAATTTTGAAAGAGAAGGTGTTATTAATTCAAAAAATATGTGTATATATGTATATAGTGGTACCTTTGCTGGGTGTCTTAATTTTTATTTTTATTTTTCAAAAGAGCATAATGGTCTAATCTGAAAGGCCTATGAGCTGAAACTTCACTCGTATATATTTCTTTTCTCTCAATTTATTCAACCGATGGAAAAATACATTCATTTCTTGTTAGACCATTGTGACGCAAACTCAGGAATGGCTGTCTATTTATTTTAAGGAAAAAAAAACACAGCAGGACCCAGGGAATGGCCGATCGAATGGGTGTGTAGTGATTAAAGCAAAATAAGAGGAAGGACAATTCTAGTATTGTGGACTTGTTCCCATTGGGACTGGATAACCTGCATCCAATTTGGTCAATGGTAGAACCGGAGAGTTTCTTTTCAAGTGATATTGTCGGATTCTTGCGAAGAGAGAGCGAAGTTTGTCAATGATTCTCTTGCCAAGCCTCTGACAGCTCCTTCTAAGTGAAGGCAATGCATCCGGGAACACTAGAGACGCCAACGACGCCACAAAGAGAGAAGCAAAAAACACCATGGCGATGGTGATGCGAGCAGCCCAAGCAGGATAGAGCTCATCATCGACCCAGATCGCAAATCCACATATCCAGCCAAGTACTATAAGGATAGCAAAAGTGACCTTTGTGGTTTTGGGGAGGGCTTGGAACCTCAAATTAATGAGTTGGAGGAGCACTGTAACCAAGAAGCTGAGAAGCACGAGAAAGGCGCTAAGCTCGGTGGCATTGAGAGTAGACATGATCGTGTGTTGTGGATGCTGCTCCCCCTAGATCTGTTGAAAAAATAAAATAAAATAAAATCAGTGATTAATGACTAATGATTGATGATGAGGCCAGATATAACATTTGAGATTTGGGGCTCCCATATATCCTTTAGGAGGGGAGAGTATACATGGAAGAAACGGAGACATATTTAGTGTGGGTGGAGAGAGATGCAAACGGAGTTCTAGAAACAGAATCTTTGACGATAGATATTCATACGGATTATTTCACCTGCCCAATGACATCGATTTTTTGAGTAATAACTTAAATTGATATTGAATTTAAATTAAATTATTTTTAAATTATTAACTTAAAACTTATTATTTATTTTTTACTTTAAATATTAAGATTATTTAATAAAACTAACTTTAATTTTATTTTAAATCATCAAATTGATATATTTACCCTCTTTAATTTTAACTAATATTTATATTTTCACTAATTTTTAGGAATAAATTTATTTATTAAACAATTATATTTGAAATATTATAGATACATAAGATAGCTAAAAAAAATATTTACTATAAAATATGAATTGTAAGTATAAAGTCATAGTTGAAAAATATAGCTTTAATAATTATAGACAAATAAAGCAAAAGATATTTGAAATTAACTATTTTAACTTAATAATTAAAGCTTTTTTATTTTAAGTTGTGATATTAAGTTATTTTATCAAATATGTTTCATCTATTTAATAACTTAAATTAAATCGATAAGTCATATTTATTACTAAATTGATTTATCAAATACTTTGTAAATTATGTCATTATTTTAATTAGATAAGGTGTATTAATGTTTTAAGATGCATAATATTGAGATGGGATTAATGTTTATCATATATATGGGACATGATAATTAAAAAAATTAATATTAAACATGATATATAAATAAACAATTCAAAATAGATTCAACTAATTACTTTCAAGAGAAATTTTGTAAGATAAATTACTTTCAAATTTTAAAGTTAATTTTTTTTATAATAAAAGAGTTACATTAAAGTCATGTTTTGTTGTATTTTTATTTTTTAATATATGTTTTAATCAAAATTTGTAAAATAATTAAACTAAAATTTTGAAAACAATTTTTAAAATCATGTTTAAAAACATGTTTTTGCTTTTTGCTTTTTGCTTTAAAATTTGATGAAAATTTTAAAAAATAAATAATTTCAAATTGTTTTAATTTTAAAATGAGATATTGTCCTCATGGCTCACCCATGTCTCTTCGCCAAACTAATAACCAAGATATTAATATAGGAAAATTTCAAAAAATTATTGATACTCATCCAAGAATTACCAATAAAAAAATATATATATCATCAATTTTTTTATTTTACTTCGTGTTGTATAATTATCCAACTTTTATTTTATTTTCTATGTCTAAAAAAATAAATTATTGAACATGTTCCATAACATTTAAATTAAAAATATAATTAAAAAAATCATTTATATTTTCTATTTAAATTCACTTGATTCGTTCATTACTTATAACCTTTAGCACTTAGTTTTTGCCTCTAACTTATCTATGCTATATATTTGTATGTAATGTGAAACCAAGAAAATGAGACATTGGTGAAAGGAGAAGTGAAACGGTTTGTTTCCAAATGTTTTCAAAAGTAATTATTAAAAGATAGATTTTGAAAGTAATTTAAAAAATAAAATAAAATTATGTTTGAAAATTCTAATATGAATATTTTGTTTTGAATTAATCAGTTAAAAATGATAAAATAATTCTCATATTTGTGATTTTTCGAAAACTCTAATAAGTCATTTTCTTTAACAATTTTTAAAAGTATGTTCAAATATTTGAAGTGATGTTCAATAAAATTAGAAAATATAAGTACATCGTCAATATATACTATCGAAAAGTTACTATAAGGATTGAATATGCCATTCATTATATTTTGAAATTTTGAAGGAGCATTCTTTAAACCAAATGACATTACATTCCATTCATAATGTCCAAATGGAACACTGAATGCAGTTTTGTATTTGTCTTTTTCATGGAGTTGAATTTTCCAAAATCCTGATTTCATATCAAATTTTGAAAAGATTGAAGCATTATGTAGGCGTCCAATAAAATCTCATTTGTTAGGTATTAGATATCTAATTCATTTGAGAACCTTATTTAAAGGTTTGTAATTTGTTACAAGTCTTGGAGCACCTTTTTTAATGCTATGAATGAATCTACTATTTAAAATTACTATTTCCTTTTTGTCTTTATGTGAAATTTATTCTCATTACTATCGACTATTTTTTCCTTGCTATTATTTAACTTCATTTTCAAAATATTTTTCTAGCAAACATAACAAAGTATAATTATGTGGACCCCGCATTTCAGCTCAATGCGTTTCCCACTCGAATGGCGAGCTCGATTTTTATTTTGAAAAAATGATTTAATTGGTTAAAAAAAATGACTTGGAGTTGCCACTTATTTTTGTTTTATTTTTAAAGGGTAAACAAAATAAGAAAGAAAAACCCTAAGTGTGACTCCTTGTTTGGAAAAGGTGGTCTGCGAAAAATCGGATCGGGTTCGGGAGTCAGGTTACTTATCGGGAAGGTACGGTAAAGACCGTAGCACCCCTCTAAGTCCCTAAAGTCGGGTCTCTACTAATAAAATGAAGCTGACATGACAATTGATGATGAAATCAATGAATACCCGGAACTATCATGCACATATGAGAATCAGAACATGCGTAGACACTTATCAGAGTGAAAGTAGGTACGTACCTAGGCAATGAGCCACCATGCGCTATCAAGAAGGAAGGTTAGTGCTCAATTAAGAAACAATAGCATACATATCAAAGAGTAGGATAAATCAATTATATATGATAATCAAGTCAATCAGTTAGTCAATCAATCGATCAGTCACATATGTGGGGCCCCCACCAAAGCCCATTTACTATTGGGTGAATCGGTTTCGCAAATTCTATCACTAAGAATTACAAAAATAAATTCACACTTATTTTAAAACATTTTAAAATCATGGAAGTTGTTAAGGTTGCATGCCAGAAAGAAAAATGGCATCAAAATTTTATTGAAAATGAGATCTTGGGAACCTCAAGAAAATGCTCTAAGGATGAAGAAAAAGGTGGAACGTCGGTCGGACGGAATTCTAGATGTGAGATATCCGGAGAGGGTTGAACGCCGGGCAGACAGAATTCCGGATGTGAGATATCCGGATGGAATGTCGGCAGAGAAGAATTCCAGATGGGAGATACCCGGGTGGAATGTCGGCGAGGAAGAATTCCGGATGTGAGACATCCGGATAAGGTGGAATGTTGGGTGGACAGAATGGTGGCTGCGAATATCCAGGTGGAATGAGTGAGAATTTCCGTCCGGGTGGAATGTCGGCTGAGAGGAATTCCGGATGTCAGACATCCGGATAAGGTAGAATGCTGGCCGGACAGAATGGCTGCTGTGATATGTCCGGGTGGAATGTTGGCGGGGAAGAATTCCGGATGTGATATGTCCGGGTGGAATGTTCGATGGGGAAGAATTCCGGATGCGATGTGTCCGGGTGGAATGACGGCGGGGGGAAGGGAGTCTGGATGTGAGATGTCCGGGTAGAATGACGGCGGGAGCAAGGAGTCCGGATGTGAGATGTCCGGGTGGAATGACGCGGGGAAGAATTCCGGATGTGAAATGTCCGGGTGGAATGGGTGATGAAGAAGGATTCCGGATGTGGGATGTCCGGGTGGAATGACAGCGGGGAAGGATTTTCGGATGTGAGATGTCTAGATAAGGTAGAACGTTGGCCGGGTAGAATTCCGGATGTGAGACATCCGGGTGGAACGAGTGAGAATTTCCGTCCGAGTGGAACGAGCAAGGCCACGTGTGGGGGTTTACGCATGATGAAGATAAACGGGAATAGGAGTGGAGTGATGGATGGGGACGTAGGCATGTTGGATAAAACGATGAATAATAAACGAGAATGGGTATGGGGATGCTGATGAGGTGAGCTTTGCTGCCATGACAACTACTCCAGATTTTCTAGGATCTCTTTCGAGCAGGGATGAGAAAATGAATGCGTACCATGGACAGATATCAAGAAACAGGGGAAGTAGAGAAACAGGGCGTGAAAGAAGACGAATAAATAAAGAAAAATCTCAGAAAATCCATTTCATGAATCATCCATGAATCTTCTGAGCAGGTGGGTAAACCATATCAAATGCAACCACCCTCATGATTCTCAAGCATTTCATAATCACAGCAGGATCAGAGCAAGTTAAAATGGACAATGGCAAACACAAATGCAGGGTTATACTTCAACAAGCAGACTGGTGGCCTTCATTATCCACCTCAAACAAATCAATGAGTATTCAAATATTCACAAGAGATGTAAAAGGGTGATAGTCATACCTGAAAGCTTCTTCTCCAACTAGGCGTCTCTGGCTAAACTCTCCTTCCCTCTCTTCTCTTCTTTTTTCCCCTATTTTCTTCTTCCTCTCGTCTCCTCCTCTCTAACAACCCAAAAGCTCCTCTCTAACCCCCTAAAAGCTCCTCCTGTTTCCCTCCTTTTTTTCTCTCTCATCCACACCCCTTGACGGCCTACGGGACCCCCTTCCAGAAAAATCTCTCCAATGGCCTGAAGGTTTTAGAATATCCTCTTGACAGGTGTCTTATTCTGATTGCTTCATCAATTCCACTATTTTGATCCCATATTGACTAATCCAGGAGTGACACGTGGCCATGCGAGATGGTGACACTTGTCAAGCATCAGTTGCAAGAATGACTCCCAAAATGGGGGTCTACAAATATGCCCATCTTCGGTAGAGTTCACGAGTGTAAGGAACATGAACACTGGAGTGAAAAGTAAGTGTGAATAGTAAGTGCAATGAAGTGAACTCTACCGAAGAACCAAAGAGACCCCCATAGGGACACTAGTGAGATATAAACTCACTCAGACTAACAGATGAACAACGAGGCTCTGATCCTAAAAGGAAATGATGTCTCAAAATGCCTCTGCAGCCACACTAAGGATCCAAGCTCCCTCTAAGATGTCTCCAAAAGTGACTTGAAAATCGATGTCAAAGATGAGTAATGGTCGAACCACCCTAGAGTATAGAAAAGACTACACTCAAAGAAGACTGCCTTAGGCGAGCTATACGAGAATGCCGAGTGTAAGGTGCCCAATAACATGACAAAAGTATGTGTCACGAACTCAAAGAACTATGTCATGTGCAGTGAAAGAGGAAATCTAGAAGAGCCTGATGAATAAGCAATAAGCACCAGAGTAGCCAGGTGAGGAAAATGACTCTAAATGCCCAAAATGGAGGATACATGGTGACTAACAAAAATGTCTGGATGAGTATGCACAATGGCTCTAAATGCCGAATCTGGAAATGTGACCCTGAATGTCATAGTGAAACAAAGACCTGGACGTCGAACTGACCTGATAGGAAGAATGAATGACCGATCTATATGGGTGCGGTCCGACTCAAACTAAACACAAACTGATAGAAAAATGGCCGATCGATATGGGTGCGGCCCCAAAAACTCGAACTGACAGGATGATGACTGATTGATATAGGTGCGGTCCCAGAAACACAAACTGGTATGACAAGGGGATGGCTGATCGATATAGGTGCGACCCCGACTCAAACTGACACTATAATGACCGATCGATATAGGTGCGGTCCCAGAAACTGAATTGACATGACAAGGAAATGGTCGATTGATATAGGTGCGGCCTCGACTCAAACTGACACGATAATGACCGATCGATATAGGTGCGGTCCCAGAAATTGAACTGACATGACAAGGAGATGGCCGATCGATATAGGTGCGGCCCCGACTCAAACTGACATGATAATGACCGATCGATATAGGTGTGGTCCCAGAAACTGAACTGACATGACAAGGAGATGGCCGATCGATATAGGTGCGACCCCGACTTAAACTCAAACTGATAGGATGATGACTGATCGATATAGGTGTGGTCCTAACTCAAACTGACAAGAAAATGGCCGATCGATATAGGTGCGGCCCAAAAACTAATCTGACATAGAAAATGACAGATCGATATAAGTGCGGTCCCAGAAACACAAACTGGTATGACAAGGAGATGACCGATCGATATAGGTGCGGCCCCGGAGAAATTGAACTGACGTGATAGGAACATGGCCGATCGATATAGGTGCGGCCCCGACTCAAACTGAACTGACACAGAAAATGACCGATCGATATAGGTGCGGCCCCGACTCAAACTGAACTACATGGCAAGGAGATGGTCGATCGATATAGGTGCGGCCTCGGACTCTAACTGACAAGACAATGGCCGATCAATATAGGTGCGGTTCCGACTCAAACTGAACTAACATGATAGGAACATGGTCGATCAATATAGGTGCGGCCCCGACTCAAACTGAACTAACACAGAAAATGACCGATCGATATAAGTACGGTCCCGACTCGAACTGAACTAACATGATAGGAACATGGCCGATCGATATAGGTGCGGCCCCGACTCAAATTGAAACTGATAAGATGATGGCCGATTGATATAGGTGCGGCCCCAGAAACTGAGCTGACATGACAAGGAGATGGCCGATCAATATAGGTGCGGCCCCGACTCAAACTGACATGAAAATGACTGATCGATATAGGTGCGGTCCTAGAAACTGATGCAAGCAAACTCGGTCGAAGGGGATATGCCCCAGTATGACAACTCATGAGGATTGACAACTAGGTCGAAAGATAACGAAGCCCATGAAAGGTCCGATGATCCTAGGGAAGAAGGGTATGTCCCAGTATGTAACTCATAGGGGTTAATAACTAGATTAGAAGGTGAATGAAAGTCTACTGAAAGGTCTGATGCTCTCGGAGAAAGAGGATATGCCCTAGTATGCAATGATGAACAGATAGAGATGCACAATGTCTCAAAACTACTGTACACTGAAATATGCTCATCCATCATGTAATGAAAATGTCCAACCTCAGATAGGTAATGCCAAACAAGACCATGTATCGTGACACCATGTGTGACAAAACAGAACTAACTGATGAATAAGAACAATGATGACCAGTGTTCGAAACTTAAGGAGCAAGCAAATCAACACTCAACATGATAACTATCAAAATGAAAACATCGTCACTAAAAAGTCAACAATCTGTCAGGCCCTGCTAACCTAAAGTCCGAAAGATGTATGAAAACACAACCAAAGTGATCAAGGACTGATCCACGTCTCCTCCTAATCGAGATAAGGGTGAGGTCAGGTGTCACGGTGGGATGTGTAGGATAAAATAAGGTGATGATCAGGCTCTAGTATGATGGAAGGTATGAAAGTATCCATGGTGAAACGTCTGAGTATGAAATGAGAGGTATGTAAGTATCTGAGATCATCTAGGTATGCCGAGGAGGCTAGACCCAAGGTGTCAATAGCTCCGTAATCCATCAGAAGTAATAACCATGAACGGAAAGTTAGATCTCGATATCAAAACATCCGACTAGGTGGCTATGCCCCAGTATGCAATGAGGACAACATGAAATAATCCAATGATCTCCATATCACTCGTCAGGTGCTCCAATGTCAAGAACCAATATGATCTCCCTCCAAAAGATGGATATGCCCCAGTGTAAAGGATCCAAATAGGATGGCTATGCTCCAATGAAAAATGCTCTCCATCCCGGCTATGCCCCAGTGTAAAGTAGTGTATCCTAGTCAACAAACTGCTAAAAAGGACCATGCGTAGTGCACATCAACAAATCAATCGATCCCTACTCCTGATGCCAAAAATGGAAACATCTCATCATAGTCCATATGAATCAAAATCCTCGAGCTATATGAATGTGAATGAGGTGGCTATGCCCTAGTATAAACCACCTGAAGTGACTATGCTCCAATGAAAATCAAAGTCCAATGCTAACTAGAGGGTTATGCCTCAAAATAAATCGTGATCTCAAAAATCAACCATCAATGAGTAGAGTGACTGTATCTCCAATAAAAGCGCTCTCTGAGACGACTACGCCCCCAGTGTAGGGTCATCCCACAACTGCTAATCCATCATAATCCAAGTGAAGAAGCGAACTGACCATGCCTCAATGCAAGGCATCATCCCGAAAGAAAACTTCATCGATGAGCGGGATATGCCCCAATGTAGATAACGTCGCCTCTGAAGATCCATCACTGATAAGAGGGGTATGCACCAGTGTAAATCATCATCTCAACTCCTGCAGAAGGAGTGTTGAAAAAGAAAGGTGGTTGCTGCAGAGATGGTTGGAGAGGACAGCATTGTAGTGCAGTAGTAGGGAGAGTGGTTGAGGAAGCCATGCTTGTTGACTAGTGAACAGAGAAAACTATGAAGGGGAAAAAGAGCTTTTGGGTTGTTAGAGAGGAGGAGACGAGAGGAATAAGAAAAGAGGGGGAAAAGGAAGAGAAGAGGGGGGAGGAGAGTTTAGCCAGAGACACCTAGCTGGAGAAGAAGCTTTCAGGTATGACTATCACCCTTTTACATCTCTTGTGAATATTTGAATACTCATTGATCTGTTTGGGGTGGATAATGAAGGCCACTAATCTGCTTGTTGAAGTATGACCCTGCATTTGTGTTTGTCATTGTCCATTTTAACTTGCTCTGATCCTGCTGTGATTATGAAATGCTTGAGAATCATGAGGGTGGTTGCATTTGATATGGTTTACCCACCTGCTCAGAAGATTCATGGATGATTCATGAAATGGATTTTCTGATATTTTTCTTTATTTATTCGTCTTCTTTCACGCCCTGTTTCTCTACTTCCCCTGTTTCTTGATATCCGTCCATGGTACGCATCCATTTTCTCATCCTTGCTTGAAAGAGATCCTAGAAAATCTGGAGTAGTTGTCATGGCAGCAAAGCTCACCTCATCAGCATCCCCATACCCATTCTCGTTTATTATTCATCGTTTTATCCAACATGCCTACGTCCCCATCCATCACTCCACTCCTATTCCCGTTTATCTTCATCATGCATAAACCCTAACACGTGGCCTCGCTTGTTCCACCCGGACGAAAATTCTCACTCGTTCCACCCGGATGTCTCACATCCGGAATTCTACCCGGCCAACGTTCTACCTTATCCAGACATCTCACATCCTGAAATCCTTCCCCGCTATCATTTCACCCGAACATCTCACATCCGGAATCCTTCTTCATCGCCCATTCCACCTGGACATTTCACATCCGGAATTCTTCCCCGCGTCATTCCACCCAGACATCTCACATCCGGACTCCCTTCCCCCGCCGTCATTCCACCCGGACACATCGCATCCTGAATTCTTCCCTATCGCACATTCCACCCGGACATATCACATCCGGAATTCTTCCCCGCCAACATTCCACCCGGACATATCACAGCAGCCATTCTGTTCGGCCAGCATTCTACCTTATCCGGATGTCTCACATCCGGAATTCCTCTCAGCCGACATTCCACCCGGACGAAAATTCTCACTCATTCCACCCGGATATTCACAGCCGCCATTCTGTCCGGCCAGCATTCCACCTTATCCGGATGTCTCACATCCGGAATTCTTCCTCGCCGACATTCCACCCGGGTATCTCCCATCCAAAATTCTTCTCCGCCGACATTCCATCCGGATATCTCACATCCGGAATTCTGTCCGCCCGACGTTCAACCCTCTCCGGATATCTCACATCCGGAATTCCGTCCGGCCGACGTTCCACCTTTTTCTTCATCCTTAGAGCATTTTCTTGAGGTTCCCAAGATCTCATTTTCAATAAAATTTTGATGTCATTTTTCTTTCTGACATGCAACCTTAACAACTTCCATGATTTTAAAATGTTTTAAAATAAGTGTGAATTTATTTTCGTAATTCTTAGTGATAGAATTTGCGAAACTGATTCACCCAATAGTAAACGGGCTTTGGTGGGGGCCCCACATATGTGACTGATCGATTGATTGATTGACTGATTGACTTGATTATCATATATAATTGATTTATCCTACTCTTTGATATGTATGTTATTGTTTCTTAATTGAGCACTAACCTTCCTTCTTGATAGCGCATGGTGGCTCATTGCCTAGGTACGTACTTACTTTCACTCTGATCAGTGTCTACGCATGTTCTGATTCTCATATGTGCATGATAGTTCCGGGTATTCATTGATTTCCTCATCAATTGCCATGTCAACTTCATTTTATTAGTAGAGACCCGACTTTAGGGACTTAGAGGGGTGCTACGGTCTTTATCGTACCTTCCCGATAAGTAACCTGACCCCCGAACCTGATCCGGTTTTTCGCAGACCACCTTTTCCAAACAAGGAGTCACACTTAGGGTTTTTCTTTCTTATTTTGTTTACCCTTTAAAAATAAAACAAAAATAAGTGGCGACTCCAAGTCATTTTTTTTTAACCAATGAAATCATTTTTTCAAAATAAAAATCGAGCTCGCCATTTGAGTGGGAAATGCATTGAGCCGAAATGTGGGGTCCACAAATTACAATTTAAAAGGCTCGTAGGTGTGGTAATACAAATTTATGAAAAAAGTTAATTCCGAATTTTTATTTAAAAATTACTTAACATGATGAATGTCTCAAATCTTGCTAAGCGTTTTACATACTTCTTATAATTCAATTAAATTAAATTCTTCATAATATTTAGTCATTTTAAAATTAAATTTGACAAAAAAAAAACCATTTCTATAAGTTTTTAATATTGGATAAGTGATTTTGAATTTTAATTTAAGAATAAAAATTAATTTACTTTCCTTATGATTCATTAAATTAAAGTATGGTAGTAAGACCATTTTTTTTAATTATTATTTATTTTATATTGTTAGATATAATAAAAATTGAGGATTATGTGATAAGAGTTAAAATTAAATGATTAAAATTAAGTTTTAAACATTTGATGATGGTGGCAACATAAAAATGATGAGATGATTTTTTTTAAAAAATTAATTAATAGACATTAAAAAAAAAAGAATAAAGAAACAAAGAAAAAACCATTAATTTAAAGTTTGTTTAAATTATCTTATTTTACTTTGATTTATTTTCTTCATATTTTTAATCTATTATCTTATTTTATTTTCACTCTAATTTTTTAATGTTAGATTCAATTTGAGATTTTTTTTTGAAAAAATTATAACAAGACCTAAAGTTAAAATTTTATAAAACATTTATTAAATATGAAATAACTATTTAGACAAATTAACACTATGTTATATATATATATATTGTTGTAAAATAAAGTGAGAGAATAAGAAAAGTAAGACAGAGAGAATAGAATGCACAGAGAGAAAAATTAGAATGTAGGAAGAGAACATAATGAATTTTCATTAGAGGTATTTCCCTTTTATAGGAAGTCACAAACAGATATACATCAATATGGATGATCATCCACAAGTTCTCATAATCCAATTAATTCTCATATTTTATAACACTCCTCCTTGGATGATCATAAGAATATGCATCATTAAAACCTTACTAGGAAAAACCCTATGGGAAAAACCTTAGTGAAGGAAAAAGAGTACAATATTCTTTTGGATTATTATAACTGTCTCGTTAAAAATCTTGTTAGTAAAACCTAATGGGACAAAATTTGGACGAAGGAAAAAAGAGTGCCGCGTAGTGATATTCTTATCAATTAGTTCCCCCTCATGTTGACGTGATTATATTTTCTCTAATAGCACAACATAAAGATCTTTGAGTTGGCGTATTCCAATGAGCTTCTTGAGTATTGTAGTTAACAATGCCTTAGTGAATAGATCTACTAAATTGCCACTTGATTTTATTCATCGAATAACAATTTCATCACTCTTTTGGAGTTAATGAAAGTAAAAGACTTGGGCTATATATATTTGATTCTATTACCCTTAATGTATCATTCTTTAATTTGTGTAATGCATGCAACATTATTAACTTGGTAGCATTAACTCTAATGGAGGGTAGTCAACATGTTTCCATTATTTGCTTGATTGATCTCCACAATATTGTTGTACCACCATAAATAAATACATACCTCATTTGAGATTGAGCTTTGTGAGGGTCTGAAAGGTAGGCAGCATCTACATATTCAAACAAGTAGGATTTTGATCCTTTGGAATAATATAGACCCATGTTATCGTAGTACATGATTGATTTTATTCCAATGTCTTTGAGTTGGTGCAAAAACTATATCTTGCAAGTTAATAAGGAATGCAATATTTGATCGTGTATAATTTGCAAGATACATCAATGCTCCAATAACACTGTAATATGGTACTTCTGGACCAAGTAGTTCTTCATTATCTTCTTTAGGACAGAAGAGGTCCTTTTTCACTTCAAGTGAATGAACTATCATCAGAGAACTTAATGGATGTGATTTATCCATATGAAAGTGCTTCAAGACTTTCTTTGTATATGTTGACTAATAAACTAATATTTCATTTGAAAAGTACTCAATCTGCGAGTTGAGGAAAAAAATTTATTTTTCAAGATCTTTAATTTCAAATTTACTTTTCAAATAGTCAACTATTTTTGTAAGCTCTTTAGAAGTTCCAACAAAATTCAGTGTTCCACATATACTATAATAATTGCAAATATTCAACATAACGAATATGCATAGACAAATAAGGTAACATGCATACTTCTCATTTCAAATATTCATTGAAGTGATCGTACCGCATGTCTTTGGATTGCTTAATCGATACAAGGATCTTTGTAGCTTAATTGAGTATATGCTACAATGTTTTGAATTAGTTGCTTTAAGCATTTGAAATCCTTCAAGGATTTTCATATATGTATGTCATTATCTAAAGATTCATGTAAATATGCAGTAACGACATCCATGACACACAAATCCAGTCTTTTTAAGACTATTAAACAAATTAGATATCTAAATATGGTTGCGTCCATCATAGGAGAATATGTTTCCATTTAGTCAATACTAGGTTTCTGCAAGAAACCTTGAGCTATGAGTCACGTTTTATATCTCGTGATTTCATTTTTCTCATTACACTTTCTTATCAAAACTCATTTATATCCAACAAGTTTGATAACTTTAGCTGTTTGGACTATAGGTCCAAATACTTCTCATTTTTCTAATGAGTCTAATTTTTTCGGGATGTATTCTTTCCATTTTGACCAATATTTTGTATGTTGACATTCATTCATAGTTTCTACTTTGGAATCCTCATCATTTCTTATGATGTCAATATCTATTTGGAAAGAAAATAAATTGTCAATGACAAAAGTATTTCAATCCCATTTTTCTCCATATAAAAGTAAATAATTGAGATCTCATCAATATCAAGTCTATACTTATACCTTTTCAGGATTTACTTGTAAAACATGTCTCTCATAGGGCTACTTGTTTAAATCGTGTCTCTTCAAAGGCTGCTTGAGACTGATCAGTCATTTTAATAACTCATTTTATATGCAACTTCTTCAAGAATGCCACATTTTATATATCTTTCCTTGTGTTTTCCTCTCCTAGGGAATGTGTTTGCCTTTTCAGGGTCTACCACGCTTCAAGCGTGCCTTAGACTCATTATTTAATTGTCCTTCAAGGACATTAACTCATTATTTAATCGTCCTTCAGGGACATCAACGCATTATTTAATTGTCCTTTAAGGACATCAATTCATACTGGAATATTCTAGGTCAGTGAAAACGATTTTTGTCACTTTCCTTGCATCAATGAAAGCATTTGGTAGTTGATTTGAAAGTTCTTGCAAATAAATAGTATTTTGAACTTCCAGTTCAAATTGATTAGTATGAGGATCAAAACATTCCAAATAATTTCACACCATTATTCTAGAACTGGCTTTTCTCCTCTTAACAACAAGAAAATTGTCTCATTAAAATGATAATTTGGACAACATGTCATTCTACCTTTTAAGTGTATAGGTAAACTAGTAACTAAATAAAAACTCATGGTTTTATAATGTAGATCCATACGACCTTTTACCCTGGGGGACCAAGTTGGTCTTACAAGATTCTTTTAAATCTAGCATCGTATAAAGTGTCATTCACATAGAATCAAATACTACTAGTGACATAATATAAGCTCTTCTAGAACTTTTAATCAAGTTTCTATCACCTGATATAGTATCAACATTAGTTGTCATCAATGTTGTGCAATTAATGAGACAAGATTTTCATCAAAATAATAAGTCATTAAACATTTCATAAAGACCTCACCTTAATAGAGTTGAAGAAATATTATCATAGAGAAAGAGTTATAATCAATGGAAAAATATTAGTCATCGATGATGACTTAACTTAATAAGTTGTGTAAAAGCAATGAGAGCATATATAACACAATAAAACAAATATGAAAAAGATAATTTAAAGTTATATATTTCTTAAATATCTCACACATTTGATTTTGTAAGTGTGAAGCAATTTATACATAAAATAACTAGGAAATATTTTAATAATCAAATTAATTGTAGTGATAGATCAATAATTTTATTCAAAATTTTATTATGATCTAAATCAATGTGCAAAAATTAATTCATAAATCAAAATTTCAAGAGAACATATCATGATTTAAAGCATCTTGTTGCTCAAAACTTTAATTGAAATACTACAAATTCATCAGAACATATATGTAAAAATATAACACAATATATTGAGAACAATAGTTGAACCTATTGTAATTTCAAAATTATTTTTGGATAATGAAATTATTGCATTAATAAAAACACCATATGTGACAACGTGAAATAATATATATTATTTTATATAACTCAATTTTTTTCAATAATAAAAACATGCTATAAAGAAAATTGACATGCAAAATCAATTTATTAATCATATGACCAAGTCATATATTTCACATATATCCAAAAAAATCTCAAATTTCTAAATCAAAATATTATTGTGTGTGTTGTGGCACAATCTACAAGGCATGCATCTACATTGGATGTTGCATGATGTATCAACGTATGAGAGAGATCCATGTATCTTCAAGTATAAATAAAGAAAAGAATTTAAATGAGAAATAATAACATGTGAAATAAACTATAAAAGACGAATAATAAACAATGTGTTCAAAAGATGATAACAAAATAAACCTATTTGCAAAAAACTAAATAAAAAGATAATATTTAATCATAACAAATATTTCCATCACCAATTAGATGGACAATTTTCTCGTTAGGATTCTCAAAGAAATCTGAAACATCTAAATGGGTTAGATTCATTGGGCTATCACTATTAATGAAGTTCATTTCAACTTCATTTCATTTTGCTTTTATTGAGGCTTGATAAAGGTCAACCAAATGCTTTGAAGTACGATAAGCATGTGACCAATGTCCTTTCATTCCACATCGATGACACTTATTCTCACGAGCATGTTTGCTTTGTGGTTTTATCTCCTTTCAGGTTGTGCCTCTGAATTATTCCATTTTTGGTGGTTTGAGTTGTTTCTTTTACTTTGAGAACCACTATGATGAGAAGAATTGTGTTTACCACGACCTTGACTATGATGACGTTCTCTACATCAACCTCATCCATATCCACATCCTTGTCCATGTCTAAGATTTTAAACATATGTGGCATTGGCTTCAAGCAATGACATATATCCAATATGATGAGATTGATGGTTTTCAATAAAAACTCATTATTTTGTTCAGCCACAAGAAGACATGAGATCAATTCTGAATATTTAGTGAAACGACGCTCTCGATATTGCTGCTGTAGGGGCACATTCGAGGCATGAAAAGTCATAAATGTTTTTTCAAGTATATTTTCTTCAGTGACTTTTTCTCCACATAATTTTACTTGTGAGCTAATTTTGAATAAGACTGAGTTGTAATCACTAATAGACTTGAAACCTTGTAATCTCAAGTGCATCCAATCATAGCATGCCTTTGGAAGGATTATGGTCTTTTGGTGGTCATATCATTCCCTTAGATTATTATAAAGGATGAAAAGATCTTTGACTGTAAGGTATTCACCTTTTAATCCTTCATCAATGTGATGGCGAAGGAATATCAAAGCTTTGGCGCAATCCTACAGGGATGCATCATTTCATTCTTTAATGGTATTTCCAAGATTCATCGCATCTCACTACTACAAAAAAACAAAACAAGGACGCTCTTATCCTTGGCGCTTTTGAAAAAGCGTCATTATTTAGTTAGATATACTAAAATGTTGACGCTTGTTTACTATGGTGCCTCTATAAGCGTCATTGAACTGTAAAAGTTTAAAGACGTTGGCGCTTATTTTAAGCATCATTGTATACACATTTCAATAGGCGTCCTTGGCGCTAAAAAAACGCCATTTTCTTTCTTACATAGAATGTAATATATTTCCCATTACCTCCATATGATTTGCTGCACCTGTCAAAAGACAAATTTAGCACCCCGACAAGCCTTAGAAGACCAGTTGTGAGTATCGAAACCCTTCGAAGACCTAAACCCTCAGATCGTAAAAAACCCTAAGCCTTCACTCTCGTTGAAAACCCTAGGCCTTCACTCTCGTTGAAAACCCTAAGCTTTCTCTCTCTCTATTGAAAAACCTTAACCTTTGGAAGAGTACTATATTCAGACTCTAATCTACAACTATTCTTAACTTGTCGGTAATGGAATCTCATAGATTTGAGTGGCAACGAAATCAAAAGTGAGGTGGGAGACAATATTGGGGTGATATATCACATCGTGAAACAACGACGTGTAGTTGGTGAGTAGCCGAGCTATTTGGGGGTTTTCATTTTCAAGATCCTGCTCCGATCTCCTCTGTGAAGCAGCCAGAAAATGTGAAGGTTTCTGTTCTTAGACCAACTCGAATCTGATCTACTTCTGGTTAGGAAGATTTATTTTGGGGGTCAATGTACATAGTTCGAATCAAAGGACCATCCAGATAGAGGAGTCCATGGGTTGGAAGAAAATGAAGCTTTATGGAGATGATGGTCACTGGAGGTAACATAGGCATGGAAATTAGAAATCTTATTGTGGAAGGTAAAAAGTTTTAGCAAAAGTGAAAATTTTTAATTGGAAAGATTTCAGAAATTGGGACTCCGTAGATTGTGAATTTGTGACTTGAAGGGTTGGCTGTTTGGAATGAGTTTTTGCATTTTTGTGGAAACAAAGCTGCAAATTTTCATATTTTTATGGATGAATAATCCTCTGCATGTATAAGATCCTTGTAGGATTTGAAAATGTATCAAATTTCTGTCATCACTATAGTGGCAATTCCTACTTGTATCATGATTCTTGACTTGAATTCCCAAGTTTCCAACTTAGTTGGGGGTGTGGCAGTTCTATTGCTGATTTATCTTCTATGTCATTAAGTAAAAGGGACGTTTAGTAAGTTTTGTATGGTATACGATGGAGCCTTTTTTATTGGTAAATTCACATGTTGTTTTTCCCATTGAACTATTGTTTTTCTTTCTTTATTTTTTTAAAGCTAATTTTGGTTGCACTTTTGTGCAGAGTATCTGGAACAGAGCCTCCTTGAGAGTTATTCATCTAGTTGAAGGCTTCCCTTTGTGGTATTGCTACTTTATGCTTGCTAGAAATATTTAATCATCAATTAACTATCTTGTGTTTATCTCAAAATATGATGGCCAGTTTACTATGAGGGATTTTATCTGCATTACTAGTTGATAATCACACTTTGGAAGGTGAAAAGACCTTCATTTAATAGAGGTTCGTATTTTTGATCGGATACCGAATTTTGTTTACCACTTTGTCAGGCTATGCACTTCAATTTGGCATTGGGTTATCATTTCTAATTCAAATTCCATTCCGATTGTTACCCTTTCCGAATAATGCACAGCAATGACACACAGCGTTTGGAAATTTCAAAATCTTGTGTACAGGATGCCATGAATTTAAACAATGTACTAATATCTATTATGTATTACCTATCTTTCCGTCCTTGGATTCATGTTGTGGTTGTTCAAAAATACCCCATTATGATTCATTTCATACTGTGCAACATGAAAGGAGAATGAAACTTGAAGCTTCTACCAAGGCAGGACATGGATCCTTTCTACTCTTGATAGCCAGTTATAATATTTGAATCTATATTCTGTTATTTATAGTCATTGGCATTGGTGTTTAGTCCCTTGACTTCTATAGCAGTCCATGGTGACATGATGAAAAAGGAAATGGAGGCAAGTGCTCTGCTAGGGTCCATGGCTTTGTAGTGAAGCTTAATGTGGTAAGGCCATTCATATCAAGATTTTGTTTTCTGGTTTTCTTTCATACTTCATTTTACTGGGGTTATGTGTTCACATCCATTGTTGACAATTTGGAGAAATTTATGAGGTTATGCAATTTAGACTACATTTGAACATATGAATTTCAATATTTTCATCTGGGAAGTTATTTTCCTTAGTCTTCGATCAGTCTCCACTGTAGTTTCCAATAAGATGTTTTATATTTTGTGGTCTATAGATTATTGCACTTGGCAATATTGTTTTCTTCTTGGAACCTATCCACGCTGTAGTAGTTTTGGGTAGATGATTATATTATGTGTTTGATATACTTCCTGTTTTTTGTTTCTAAAGATATAAGACATAAGGTAAATCCATACTTTTCATATAAAAATTATTATATTTCATTTGAAAGTTACTACTATTTTTTATTTATTTTTAAAGATAGAAGCTTACATGTTATCCTTGTAATGTTGTTACTATTTTTCAGTCTTAATCTCTATTAGTGTTTTTCCTGCTATTTTGTAGTCTTACCATTTGATTTTTTTTGCTCAAAATCTCTCCAAATTTCTTCTTGGTTGACTGAAAAACATGATGAGCCTATGTTTTGCAACGAATTTCCATCTATGGTCACTATTTTCCTCACCTCCCCTGAATCCATTTCAGAAGTCTGTGCATGTCCATGGAAGATTCCACAAAGACCCTTGAAATTAAATGTGAATTTTTTTTAATTTAAAAAAAAATAAAAGGTACAAAAAAAAAAATTCCTCATTGACTAAACAAGAAGAAAATTAGCATAACACACTTAAAAATCTTCTTTGTCATCCATATGTAGAGATGTAAGAGAAATTCAAATGTTATAATATCATTATTGGAAGTGATTACATCAGTTAAGAAAAAAAAGGATGGAAGGAGCAGCATTGGGTCAAAGGCTTACAATAAGAAGAAAGCATGAGCCTATCTGTTAAGCATTGGTAAGATTTGGGTTGGGCCACTTGAAAGCTAATGTTTGAGATAAAAAAAAAAAACCCTATAGGTATAGAGCTGATTGGAAGGGATTCACTTATTAATGTCATTCAAAATATGATTCTCTTTCCTGTGTTTTTCTATTCTAAGCAGAAGATTTTCCAGCATGAACCTTTGCTCTGTGCCAAAAGAATGCCATTCAACCATACTAATTAAACTATCTAGAAATTAGGAATTAGTTATTTATATAAAAACTGAAACAACTGTTCTTTGAATTACGTGGCAAGAAAAAAAAAAAAAACACAATTGCAATGCTTTCTTAAAGAGGAAAACATAAGCTAGGCGTTTCAAAATGTGACAAAAATCACAAGGTAAAATTCCCATTTCAATGTTGATTCCCAACACCTAAAAAAAATGCATAAAACAGGAAACATAATGGAATTCTTTCTAATTTTCTTTTACTTGTTCTTTATCTAGTCTCTCATGGATGGATTTCTTTAGATGTCTAAGATTTGGGATTAAGAGATAGGTTGGAGCCCTATTTAAGTTTCAGTTTTTTGAGAAAATATCACAATTTGGAGATCTACAACCATTTTGTCTTTACATTTTTCTTATTAAACATTGCAATAATCAGTTTTGAATTTTGCCAAAAGGCCTATAATTGATGTGAATGTTTATTAGAATATGTGTGGTGTTGTTGAGATTGCTTCTATTCTCTTTATATATAAAAAAAAATAATTGGTATTTTTTCTATGGTGGTGAAGAAGCATAAGAATAAGGGGCTTGAATCACTTGTATCCTATAATAAATAGTTTGGACTAAATGAAGAAAAAATAAGACAAATTAGTGGGACTATGCTGGTATTTGACCTTTAGGAAAACACTTCAATGAATCCCATTTATCAAGCCCAAGATGCAGATAAAAATTCTGGTATTTGACCCATAGCCTCATGATTCCAATGCATGGACCATGCTCTGATTAAACATTTATTGCCTTTGCCTCTTGTAGGTCTCAAAGTGTATTAGGTTTTCTACTCCTTCAGTGGAGCTTATGAAGTTCTAAGACTACTGCAGAAGGCTTCATCTTGAATTCAGGTGATGCACTCCCACTTCTTCAATGTTAATGAAGATTATATCTGAAGTATAATATATGTGAGTGACCTTATTAGTATATATAGATGGAATCTTGTGATGTGTTACCTTATTGGTAGTGCTGATTTTTCTAATAGCAAACAATGGTTGATATAGTTATTTAAGAATTTTGATTTTCAATCCTGCTTGATTCCTAGAAGGAAACAGAAATGTTAGAGCAAAGCTATCAAGTCCATCACAATCTTTAGATCATTCTTGCGAACACTGATGCAAAGAGGCTTTGTGGATTTCATTTTATAGATCATATCCACCAACTTGCCTGTTTCCAAAGTACTATAATGAAATGAATTCTAATAAGCCATAGCAAAGGGTTAAAACTTAATTGGGAAATCATATTATTTAATTTAGATAAGCTCATTGAAATTTTGGCTTATTGCCATATGATGAACTTTTCTAGTGACCTTAATGAGCATCCAAGTTCTAGTCAATCTTCAAACCTTCTAGCTGCAACTTTTGTAACTTTTTGTGATTAGTTTTTCATAGATAAATTAAAACTGAAATTCCCTATCATTCTTCCTTCTCCCATTTTCTCCGATGAGCTACACAAGCACTACCTATTCTTTTTCTCTGAATAAACACTACATATCCTAAATTTCATTAGGAATTCTCTTGAATCTTCCTGTTTCAGAATTTTTGATCCAATGACCTATACTTTCTACCCTACTCAAAAGGTCTTAGGCTCTCTTGCTACTATTGTGGGTGATTCTGAAAAGGAAGGGAAATCTAATCCAACTTAACTATTTCTGTCTAAAATGCATCTCATCCAAAACCAATAATAGGAAATCTCACCTAGTTGTTTACTTTGTTGCATTTTATGTTAGATGCCATTAATGTAATTTTTCTTGCTTATAAAAAAAAATAAAAATTGCAAGCCACCCACGTCTCTTTATTTCTAGAATTGATATACTCCTTCACAACTAGGGCATCATCAAGAATTTTTTCTGCCTTCACAAACATTATTCTGAGATTCTAAGATCATCTCATCAATGACTCTTTTTAGCCTTTGAACAATTTTGCCATGAGTTTATAATGACCCCTTACCAAACTATATATATATATATCAACAAACTTTTATGCTTAGATTTTGTTCACAGAAAATTTGAACCAAGTATAAGGAGAAAAAAAACATGAAAATGAAAATAAACAAAAAAAGAAAAATATAATAAAAATTTAAATTAAATTCTTATTTTTCTACCACAATCCTCCAATTTTCTTCCTTTAAAATTGTATAAATTCTCAAAAAATTTATTCTATTTCATTAATTTTTCTTTATATCTTTGAAACCAACTAAACAGAAAATGAAATTGCCTTTGTATTATTTATTTTCTTTTTCTTACTATTTCTCAAGTTTCATATAAAATCTCACAAAAACTATTTATTTATTTTATTTTTTATTTAAAATTAAGTTTTTTCCTAAATAACCAAGTAATTACCCAACTAGGAGTCATACTTTTCATCACTTTCCCAACCAAGTAAGTGCCCAACTAGCTCATTTGCATTAACCTAATAACTATAAATCGCATTTACTTAATTGGCCAATCTTGTTTAAAACTTTAAATGTGTCTGGATCCTTACATTGTACTAATCCAAATCCTTTCTTAAAGCTTTCATTCTTCAAACTTGTACTTTTATGAGTTTCTTTAAGAGTTATTGAGAATAATTTGCTCCTTGTTTCAATCCTCTAATCTCTAACACCATTTTTTCTCATTCCAAATATTAAGGTTGGAAAAATCTAACTCCAAATAAAAAGTAAGTTATATTGCCTTAGTTATAATAATTTCATAGTTATAATATTAGGTATGATTAAACCCAACTTAATGTTCATAGCTAACTGCTTTTCTTTCAAATTTTAAAGTCAAAACTTGAGATGCTTTTTTCTTAACATCATCATGCTTGTGAAGAAGTTGATTCATTGCTGCTTTCATAGTATAATAAAGGGTCACCATTCTCAACCCAACTACCTTCTCCTTTTTCCTTGCTAATTTTGCTTAGGTAAATTTTCATCTTATTGCATATTTATTTTGGGTTAGTTAATGTTTATGTCATGTTTCATTTATCCTCTTATTGTTTTGGGGTATTATGATTTGTCACTTTTAATTTTTGATGTTATATCATATTTGGAAATATATTACTCGTAAAGAATTTTTTTTTTTTTTTTTTTACTAATGGAGAATTCAAATTAAATTTCCATTAACTTTAAAAAATTGATGTTTCTCTCTATTTCTTAATTTGGGGGTTGCAACAATTATTTGGCTTGTTTTAATGATGTAGGAGATGAATGGCATTAAAGATTCAAAATACTAACTTAAACTGTACCAACAGTAATTTTGGCTTAGGAATTTGACAGTGTCAGTGATTGATTTTCCATGTTTTCTTTCTATCTTGAATTGTAATTTTAGTTGAATGTTAATAGAAATATTAGACACCATCACAACATCTTATCTCTCTTCTTCATGTTTTCATTTATTAATTATAATTTTTCTTTTTTAATATATTTATCTATCTATTTATAGATCACTCTTCTCTTCCTAGCTTGGAAGAGAGAGAAAGAAAGAAATAGTGAAAGATAGAAAGGGATAGAGTGTTCTACTCCACCATCAAAAGTATGTGATGAAAAGTGAGTACAATTAAACTCTTGTTACTATTTTTATTATTTTTGAAATTTCTACGGCTATTCTCTTCTGATTGATTTAATTCTATTGCTCCTAATTTACCATTCCTCAAGGCTGAATCACAGCCTAAATCACAATTTATTTATTTTTTTAATTTCTCCTTAGATCTAGAATAAATTTATTAAAATTGCATGACTTCTCTATCATTTATTTCATAAAAACATTCAACTACTTCTTGAACTTTTAGGTTGAATATATATTTGGTTAATATTTAGTATTGTGATTGGGTTTCTTAATTATTTTCATTATGTCAATTGTATTTTCCTTATTGACTATTATATTACATAGTGTAGTTAGCATATTAAAATTTAAATGAGTCTAAATCTCTTAAGCTGTTATAACATCATAATAGTAGTTGCTCCTCCATTGCATATTTGTAGCCTCTACATAGAAGAGGTGCATGTTAAGGTTTGATTTCTTACTATCCCTTGTTCTTGTTTTGTTTTAGGTATTAAATATTAATCAAATTATTGCCAAAAGTTACTCTAGATGGCTTATTATTGACCACAACTAATACCAGTAGGGAAATACAAAAGTTTGACTATTCTATAGATGGGTTCATAAATTTGTGTTCTCCTCAACATGTTTCTATTTTTCTATCTTTTCTAAAATATTTGTTTATAATATTAATAAACAAGAGATCCAACTTTCAATATTTTTCAATAATATATCTTCATATTGTTTAGTGCAATTAGTTGCACTAATTAGACAAAGTGGTCTTCTATCAAGAATATAGGAAAAAAAAAAAAAAACAAGGCTATCATTCTATATGAGAACAAGAGTAGGAGGTAATGATTGTGACAACTAGGAGTAAGGGGTTAACTGCTAATAAGATAGAATTCTATTTATACTATAACTTTATAATTTAATTATTTACTTTTATAATTAGATAAAATTTTGATCATAACATAGTGATAACATGATGGTTTTCATCGTGTTTGGACCTTGATATTTTTTTTTTATTGTGCATTATAGGACTTATTCTTGTATTAATCAAGAATGCTTTAAGAGGTCACCATTAAATGTCCATACAGAGCAACCCTAACTCATATATACACTTTATAATAAGCATTTAATGCATATTTATTCACTTAGAGTCTATGAGTTTATTAAAGATTTAATTTAACTGTTAATTTATACTAAAAATACAATATTTTATCTCATAAAAACAAAATTTATTTCTTCTATGTTGTTGAATAAAAAATTGAAGTACATTTTTTTCCTTATTTTGGGGAAAGCATAATATGTTAGTTGAAATTGTAGTTAAGGTATTTTGTTGATGGAGTACGAATTTATTTATTTAGTTTCAACTCATTGGTCTCCTTTATGAAATATTTTGTATGTCTAGTTTTACTTTGATGAATTCTTTATGAGGTCTTTTTTAAAGTAATGCTCTATAGGTGCAACATAGAGATGACAATAAAGAGCTTTTTATCTACATTAGAATAATTTGTTATATTTTATTTCGAAAACACTTCATAATATAATTTTTTTTTCTTATAATGAATTGAAAGGAGCACAATCCATGTATGTAAGAGGCTAATTCATGTAAGCAAACTTGATAACCTAAATTAATTTTGTGAAAGTTATACTTTCATTTATGCTTATTATTTATTGTATGTATATATAATTTAGATGTTTTCTACTCTTCCTTATTTTTATTTACAGGTTACAAAGGAAACTTGTTTGCTAAAAGAAGAGAAACCATTGTGTTAAAGAAGGCGAAGTCAAAAACCATGAAGATTACATCAGTGAACTCATTAGGAGGTTGAACTATGCTTTTAAAGAGTATGGTTTATTTTTGTAGTCTTGATACCAATGTTTGTTCTTATGTTAGAATTAGAAATTCTTATTGAAATATTTTGGTATAATTAATAAGTTTATGTGTAATTAATATATATAGGTGGTTACATTAACTGTTTAAACTAGGTTCATGTATATCAATATTTGGATATATTTTAATTAATAAAATTTGATTTTATTTTATAGGTTGTAATTGTTTTTTAAATTTAATTATATAAGAAATCAGTTATTTTAATAATGGAATCAAAATATTATTTTTTAATAGAAATTGTTCAAAGATGATGCTTTTATAAGCGTCATTGTTAACGTGAAACAAAGAAGACATTTTTAAAAGTGTCATTAATAAAATTAAATCAAAGATGGCGTTCGCATAAGTGTCAAGAATGGTAATTTTATACAAATTGTTTCAACAAAAAATGTTCAAAGATGACACTTCCACAACTGTCATTGTTGACATTATTCAAGGATGACACTTCTTAAAACGCCATTGAAAGCATTAATAAATACGACGCTTCCTGAAAGTGTCATTGTTAATTGTAACATTTAATGACAGGAGCGGAGACGATGCTTCAGGGAAGCGTCATCTTTTACCTTTCTTGACGCTTAAAAAACGTCATTATTTCACTTTTTTCTTGTAGTGTCTAGATGAATTTCAGCATCCAGAACCCAAGATAAGTAGTTTTTGCTTGAAATATTGAGAACAACAAATTCAAACTTTGTAAGGTTTGACATTATCTGAAAACTATATATATAGAATAATATTAATAAAAATATTTCAATTATTATAATAAACTATTAATAAAATGCTTTAACAATATTTCAAGTAAATAATATCTAAAAATATAATAACCTAAAATTTATCAATTATAAATGTGGTAAAAATGTATAAATATGAAATATGAATTAAAGTCTAATATACATACATACATATATATATATATATATATATATTCATAGCTTCAAACTATGATTATTTTATCATAGCAAAAATGTGCAAATTAATACATAGCTTTAGGCTGTGAATTATTTTATGTAAATTTGTGCATAGCTTCAAGTTATGAACTTTCATTATGTAGATTTGTACATAACTTTATACTATGAACATTTATTTATTTATTTTATAACTTCTGGATATATAATATTGTTTGGTATAACTTCCAATTATACCGTATAATTAAAAAATAAATAATTAGGGATTGTACATATTTATGCATTTGAATAAAATAAGTGAAAATAAAGAGTCAAAGGGTAATAAAGTAGAAAATCATGATATAAGTTTATTACATACCTTTTTATGAGAAAGAAATGAGAAGAGTCTATATTTCTCTTAAGAAAAAAACATCTTTTTATTTCTCTGAATAAAGAAAATTCTTTCTATTACTTTTGTAGAGACTATTCGTGCTGATGACGTCTTGTAAAATAAAGTGAGAGAAGAAGAAAAGTAAAAAATAGATAATAGAATGCACGGAGAGAAAAATTAGAATGTAGGAAATGAATATAATGAATTTTCATTAGAGGTATCTCCCTTTTATAGGGAGTCACAAAGAGATATACATCAATATGGATGATTATCCACAAGTTCCCATAATCCAATAAATTCTCATATATATATATATACTTTCTACATTAAATTGACCTTTTTGAAAAAATTAATCTACACATAAATAATTTTTCAAAAACTAAACCAAAATAATATAGTAGAAAAAGGAAAAAAATATGTCATATTAATAAAATATTAAAATCATAATCATGAGAATGAATAGAACACATATTGATGATGATGGAAAAAACCTCACTCTTGATTCCTAATTTTCCTTTAAAATTAGGTTTTTATTTATTTATTAAAAGGCTCATTGAAAACTTAATTTTTGAAATTTAAATTTTCATCATTTTTTGGCTTCATTTACACAAAAATATCCTTATTATTATTTTTTTAAAATAACCATGTCCTTTAAAACTTGTATGTAAATGCTTGAAATGATAAAGGATGTTTATATAAAAATATAGTTATTTTTCAAGTAAAAACATAAGAGTGATTAAATTCAAAGATTTAGAAATTATTTAATCTCTTTTAACCAATTAATTTTTAAAATTATCATTCTCATTCCCCTCTCTTCTTTTTCTTCTCTCTAAGGCTTTTTTTTTTCTTTTTTGCTTTTTTTTTTCTACTAAAAAATAAAAATAAAAGGTGTTTGGATTGATTCAACCCATAAAAGTGTTTCAAGACCTCTTATTTTCTCTTAGGCATAATTTGGAATGCTGAAATAAGGAATTATGTTTGATAACACTTACTAGTTATTAATTAATCACTTATAATGATATTGACTTTAAATTAAATTATTTTTAAATTATTGACTTAAAACTTATTATTTATTTTACTTTAAATATTAAGGTTGTTTAATAAAATTAACTTCAATTTCTTTTTTAAATCATCAAATTGATATATTTACCCTCATTAATTACAACTCATATTTATATTTTTATTAATTTTAAGCAATAAATTTATTTATTAAACAATCATATTTGAAATATTATAAATACATAAGATAGCTAAAAAATATTTACTATAAAATATGAGTTGTAAATGTAAAGTCATAGTTGTAAAATATACCTTTAATAATTATAGACAGATGAAATAAAAAATACTTAAAATTAAGAATAAATTAATTATTTTGACTTAATAATTAAAGTTATTTTTATTTTAAGTTGTGATATTAAGTTATTTTACCAAAATATGTTTCATCTACTTAATAATTTAAATTAGGTTTGAGAAAATAAAGGCTAGTTTTAAAAGAGAAAAACACTCAAGAGGGGGAGAGGGGGGGGGGGTTGAATTGGGTTTTTAAAAATTCTTTTTAAACACAACAAATTTAAGCACAAGAAAAAAAAATATAAAGAGATAACGTTAGAGAAATAAAACTCAGATTTTATAGTGGTTCGACACTTCCTTATCTATGTCCACTCTCCTCAAGCTCCTAATCGAGTAAGGGTTCCACTAACTTGAAGCTTCAACCAAGCTTCTAATCACCTTTACACTTGGATTTCGACTCCAATGAGCTCTTACACAATCTATTCAAGTTTCAACTCATTTGAAGGCTTTGACACTCAATTAACAAATATGAATCTCTCAACCCAGCTTAACAAAGGCTTAAATACAACTCAAGGCTAGGATGAATCACAAAGGTGCATTAAAGGATATGCAAATTGAGATTTAATGCACCAAGAAAAGAAATGAGAGCTTTTGAGGCAAGAACAAGTAGGTAAACAAATAAATGCAAGTGTTCTCTTACTCATTAATGAAGTAGAGCTCTCTATTTATAGGTTGCTAACCTTGGGAGCCAAGAAAACCAAAAGTCATCCTCAACCAATCGAGTTGGGGGTCGACCGATTCACTAGTCGTTGGAGTATTTAATGCTAGGTATGTGACCGTTACCCTCGACCAGGAAGATTGATCCCTTGATTGGGAAGGAAAGGCTACTGGAATAGAGAGAGTGCTTTGTGCACCTCTCGACCGGACCTCCATCGGGAAGAGGGAACAGCTCAACTGATACCCTGGTCAGTTGAGCCGATTTGGACAGTGCCTTGACCGGTTCACCATTTTTTGCCCAAAAACCTATTTTTTTCTAGTCTTTTTGCTTCTAACACTTAGGCAAGGTCTTTATGTAAAATTATATGCCAATTTTGAAACGTTTTGTCTAAGGTTCATTTAATAGATTTCGGATTTTGGATGGAAATGTAACTTAAAGCATAAATTGAGTTTTTCAAATATGCAAGAAATGATATGTAAATCCTAAGTGCACCCATGCATTCATCTTACATATGTTTCCTATGATTAAAGGTCTTCCAAAAGTCTTGATCTTGCATCCATTAGGTTCTTTGATGAATTTCCAAATTAACACCTGAAATTCTTTATAATTCAAACCAATTAGTAACTTAATCATGGTTTGTTATCATCAAAACATGATTAGGAGAACCCTTGGACTAACAAGGTTGATAAGTCATATTATGTTACTAAATTGATTTATCAAACACTTTCTAAACTATGTCATTATTTGAATTAAATAAGGTATATTAATGTGTTAAGATGCATAATATTAAGATAGGATTAATGGTTATCCTACATATGAAACATGATAATTAAACAAATTAATATTAAACATGATATATAATTCAATAAGTCAAAATAGATTCAACTAATTAAAATTTTACATCTAAACACAATATATTTAATATAATATTCATACCATTCTCAGATGATTTTAAAAGTAATATTATAAATTGTGACATTTAGATGTCAAGAGAAATTTTATAAGATAAATTACTTTCAAATTTTGAAGTTTTTTTAATGGAATAGTTACATTAAAGTTATGTTTTGTTGAATTATTATTTTAATATATGTTTTAATTAAAATCTGTAAAATAATTAAACTAAGATTTTGAAAACAATTTTTAAAATCATATTTGGAAACATATTTTTGTGTAGACCCCCCTTTTGAGGTGTGCTTTTTGCAGCCCATTCTTTGCAGGTGGAGGACTCCCAGCGAGCTACGTGTCGCCTCCTTGGTGGCTGATAGGGAATCAGGTAGTGGAGTTAAGGGACCTGTATAGAAGATTTTGGAAAAAGCTGCAAGCCGTTATTTGGGAGGTGGTGTTTTCGTTGCTGCAAGGAGGAGCGTAGGAGAGAGAAGGATATTTTGGCAGAGAGGAGGAGGTGCGTTTGGAGACGGGTGCGGGGCAGGAGATATTTTCAGCAAGAGATTCTTTCTAGGAGAGGAAGTTTTGGTTGGAAAAAAAAAAAGCTAGAGGAGCTAAGGGAGTATTTTGGTTGGAGGGATTTTCTGAGAACGAGGGGGATATTTTGCTGAGGGAGAGGAGAGTATATTAATTTTTTAAGAGAAAGGTGGTCTTGGAGGCTGGCTGGAGATTTTTTTAAGGGGGGGATCTTTTCTTAGAGAGGCAAGTCTGGACGAGAACAGAGGGAGGTGCGTTTGGAGAGGTGTTGTTCTGGAGATTTTTTTTTCAGGTGTGAGTGTTCTTTAGCTGGGAGGAGGCAAGCAAGAAAAGATGACTAAGGATTTTTGGAGGGAGGTGAAGGATATTTTCGAGAGCATTCCTTTGGCTTGGAGGTCAAGACAGAGGAGGGGAGATGATCATAATTTTCTAGGCTGCTGATGAGAGACCAGAGGGGCAAGCTTGCCGGTTTAGTCGGCATTGGAGGAGGACTTAAGGCATTTACAGCTGAACAGAGCCTTACTAGAAAGGTTCTCTCAGGTATGAATGCAACTGACTTATTGTTTGATTTGGATTCTTATTACTCCATTACATTTCCTATTGATGTTTGAGTGGTTGTTGGTTTGCTTGGGGTGGATAATAAAGGCCACTTATTAGTTGTTGAGATATCATCCTGAATTCATGTCTGTCTTTGTTAATCTTGGTGTGCCACGTCTCTGTTATGAAATACCCAAGAATCCTTCCAATATTTGCATTTGATGCTATTTTTCTCACCTAAGAAGAAGGTTCACTGATGATTCATGATGTGAAGCCTCCTTTGAGGACATTTTTATTTGTTTCTTCTATGCTCTGTTTTCCATGCATTTTTCATTGTCGAGGCCACTTCGATTCCTGGATCTTGTTCATTATATGGACTGAGAGGGGGAGAAGAAGAAGAAGAAGAAGCAGAAATGATGAGTAGAAGCTTAGGAATTCCAGTGAAGCTGCTTCATGAAGCTGCAGGGCATGTGGTTATAGTGGAGCTCAAGAGTGGAGAATTGTACAGAGGAAGCATGATCGAATGCAAAGACAACTGGAATTGCCAACTCGAGAACATCACCTTCACTGTTAAGGATGGAAAGGTTTCTCAACTTGAGCATGTCTTTATCCGTGGTATCAAAGTCAGGTTCATGGTCATTCCAGATATGCGGAAGAATGCTCCAATGTTCAAGCGTCTTGATGCTAGAGTTAAGGGCAAGGGCTCAGCTCTTGGAGTTGGCCGTGGTCGTGCTGTTGCGATGCGAGCAAGAGCTCAGGCTGCTGGTCGTGGAGCACCACCTGGTAGGGGAGTTGCACCTCCTGGGCGGAGCTAGGATCCTAAATTGAAGTTCCATGGGATGTGTTCACATTTGTACATATGTTGCAGAAGACAATTTGCTTTTCTTTGGGCTCTGTTGGTTCCGCATCTCATAATCTCTACCAGATAGTCGTACACACCATACTACAGTGCAGCCAAAATGAAAGATGAATTGTTCAAACCCAACTCAAGGAGGACTGATGTGGCACACTCCTTGTTCTTCGGGGTCCCATCTTTCATGATCTCAACCAGAGTTACAATGAACGATAACCTTCCAATTTCAGTCCGTCCTTTAGGATGCGATACTAAAAGCAGTAAAATTGAGAGAGCTTCATCGATCATTCCCAGGTTTTTATCCTCGAGCAGATGAAGTAATGCTGGTATGATACCTGCCTTGATGGCTCACAACTTATTGGATGGGTTGAGTGACAGGTTAAACAAGGCAGTGGTTGCATCCTTCTTCTCTTTGGTTGTTCCATTCTGCAGGAGGTTTACCAAGGGAGGGATCCCATTTAAAGACCCAATTGTTACTTTGTTTTCGTCGAGCATTGACAAGCTGAAGAGGGCTGCAGCAGAGTTTTCTCTGGCCTCATCTGTTCCATTCTGCAAAATTTCAATTATAGCTGGAATGGCTCCTTCTCTAGTTATGAGTCTTTTGTTTGCCTCATCAATTAACAAGTTCAAAAGGGCTGTTACAGTGTGTTCTTGAAGCTTGGAATCTGGATAGGACAGGAGTTGAACCAGAGGAGGGATTCCTCCTCTGTTGGCAATACGAATTTTGTTATCTGGGTTCTCTTTGGTTAGCATCCGAATCTTCATAATGACCTTTCTCTGCACATCTGGTTGAGATGATGATAGGTTTTGGACCAAAGAAGAGTTTTTCTGTTTGACTTGAATGGAGGAGCCATTAAAGCCTGCTTTAATATCCTTTCTGGGCAACTCAAACTGGTTCTTCTCGCACCATTGCAGAATTAGGTTGCGAAGGGCATAGTTTGGTGCCAGTGACAAGTGGACTAAAGTTTGTCCTGTCTTTGGGTAGCAAGATTGGATAGAGGAATTCGTGAGGAATCACCAAAGACAGGCACTTCTATAGATTTCTGGACGAAACTGGACCATCAAGCACACTGGATTCCTCCATCCTAGCCAGTTTTTTTGAATTTTCCCAAAAGCTCTATTATTTGCTGACTGGCCTCTACACTCAACCCAGCTCTTTCTTTTACAAGTTTCCTAACAGCTGCTGTTTCTACCTTCAAGTCTGCAACTGTACGCAATTCCAACTTGCTCGCAAGTCTTTCTAATATCGCAGTGTCTGCATTTCTGTCATCCGTCTTCGAGAATACAACCATCAGGTGGCGAGAATGAGGGGTGCACCGATCCTTGAGATACCAACAGGAACAGGTGGTCCTCTTTTGCAGATATGAGTACAGCAATGGTGCCATTCATTGGGGTCGTTTATGAAGGCAAGTGGTTCGTGAAGAGGCTTGGGCCTCACTGGCAGGTTTTAAGTGAGGCTTATCAACCAGAAACTGACAACTGGTACCCGATCTATGATGGAATGGTGCTAGTCCACATGGCATCCTTGGGGTTCATGGGTAATAACAGCGAGGTAAAGGATTACAGTCTCTGTCTTGAAGTTGCTGAATTTTACAGAAATGGATCCCATTGAGAAGTTTGCAGTATGTCCTTGGCTACCTCAATTTCATTGGCTATCTCATAGCCAATCCCATCATTCCATCCCGGTCCCATACATGCACATATCCAGCCGCATAGCCACTTTTGACCACGTGGTTTCGTTAATGTGGACCCTGCATTTCGGCTCATGCGTTTACCACTTGAATAGCGAACACTATTTTTATTTAAAAAATTGATTTGTTGATTAAAAATGACTTGGAGTCGCCACTTATTTTTGTTTTATTTTTAAAAGGGTAAACAAAATAAGAAAAAAAAAAACCCTAAGTGCGACTCCTGGTTTTGGAAAAGGCGATCTACGAAAAACCGGATCGGGTTCGAGGGTCAGGTTACTTATCGGGAAGGTACGGTAAAGACCGTAGCACCCCTCTAAGTCCCTAAAGTCGGGTCTCTACTAATAAAATGAAGCAATCATGACAGTGGACGAGTAGATCAATGAGTACCCAAAATAAATCATGCACACGTGAGAATCAAAATATGCTTGGACAATTACCAGAGTGAAAGTAGGTGCGTACCTGGGCGACGAGCCACCATGCGCTATCAAGAGAGAGGTTAGTGCACAATTAAGAAATAATAGCATGTATGTCGGAGAGTAGGATAAATAAATCGCGCGTGACAAACAAATCAACCAATCATAAAATCACGTATGTGGGACCCCCACCAAAGCCCGATTGATCTTGCATGAATGAATCTCACAAATTCCATTATTATGAAATTATGAAAATGACATTCACGCTTATATAAAATTAAGAGAAAGAAAGAAAATTATTTGAAAACCAAAGCGGAATTAAAACTGTTCAAGTGAAAACTGAATTTTTGAAATTTAATTGAAAAATTGGAATCCCGAAGATTATCTGATAATTGGAGCCTTGGGAATTGAATTTAAGAATGAGAATTTTGGATATTAAATTTGAAGGAAATTAGATTTTTAGTGATTGAATGTGAGAATGAGAATTTTTAGAAAATGAATTTGAAAGAGGTTAGAATTTCAGAGAACTAAATTTTGGGAATTGGAATTTTGAAGAATTATTTAAAGATGGAATGTCGGAAAATTAAATTTCGAAAAGTGGAAACCTGAAAAATTATTTTAAGGATGGAATGTCGAAAAATTAAATTTCAAAAAGTGGAAACCCGAAAAATTATTTTAAGGATGGAACGCCGGAAAATTAAATTTCGAAAAGTGAAAACCCGAAAAATTATTTTAAGGATGGAATATCGGAAAATTAAATTTCGAAAAGCCGGAATATTTAGAGAATTACTTTGATATCCAAAACGTGAAGAAATAATAAAAGAAATATGAATTGTGGTGATCTTTAAGTGCACGTCTCCAGTGTAATGCCCATAAACCCATTTTACATATTTTATTTCATTTTTTACCACCTGAGCAAACAGCTTTTGCATGAAGATTGGTGAGTGGGTATTGAAGAATGATGACATGGGCAAGGTAATGGAATCAGCCACTAGCAGGAAATAAATAAAAAATGAAAATCCTACAGACCCATTTAATTCAACATCAAACCAGAAAGCAAAACCATGCATTAAACCCCATGATCCAAGTGCCACAGCAGGTGCTACACGAAATATAGCATAGAGCTGCCCGTCATCAGCATGCTTCTTCACCATGCTTTCTAGAATGTCACCAGCTCCAAGAGTTGCAGCGCCCGGCATTCCTCCCGGCAGCAAAATGAGATCGAAATCAGCACCAGCGCAGTCAGAAATTGGGGCATCCGCAACAATATCCACGCCTCGGCACGCGTCAACTTGAAGCCGCTTCCTCACAGGGAGGACGGTCACATTGACGCCAGCTCGCCGGAGCTCATCAATGGTGATCACTACTTCCATCCTATACTACCATAGTCCCGGGACTTCCAGGTAGTTTACATAATAATGGTTGGTATTTTTCAAAAGCAAAAGGGGAAGGCTCAAGAAACAGAGCACACTCAAAGTCCGTTAATCAAGACTCCATCTCATGCTACACTTAATGGGTCTAAACAGGTGAGACAAGTAGAGAACAGTGGCATGATTAATCAAACATCAAGCTAAAAAACAATCCATGCATCAGTTATTGACAGAAGAAATCAAAGAGGGCAGAAAAGAACCAAAACAGAGCAAGTGAAGCCAACTTAAGCTCAACAAAGTCTAATCCTCAACAAGAGACGTTCAAGACCAGCAATGGCAAAGGAGGAATAATAAAAGTGAACGAAATGAAATAAAAGAAATCTGAAAGCAAAAGCATCCAATATGGCCATACCTGAGTTTTCCAGAGAAGCTCCGTCTCGCTCCCCTTACTTTCACCAATGCCCTCTCCTCTCCTTTCTCTCTCCCAGCCTAGCCCTCTTTCTATTTTCCTTGGCAAGTCTCTCTTGCTTTCCCGTCCCATCCCGCCGTAAAAAAAAAACCTCCCATCTCATCCTATGGCCGCTCTGTTTTGGCTGCCACCCCCAGCTCATTCTCGGGTTCTGAAGAAGAGAGAGAAAAAATAAAAGCCAAAGAAAGGGAATAAAATAATAATCTCAAGGAAAGAAAAACTTCCTGCCGCTGAGGGGGTCTACACTTACATTTTTCTTTCTTTTCTATTTTAAGAAATAATTTCCACATCCCCATTTCTCAAATAATTTTCCAGATTTTGGTTTGTTTAAAAATAATTTCAACGCTCCCATTTTCCATCCTTAGCATTTTTTTAGGTTCCAAAAATCCATTTGTGTTAATAAAATGTTGATGCCATTCTTCTTTTACGCATGTAATTTTCATAACTCTCATGTTCTTTTAAATGTTTTGAAATAAACATGACTTCAATTTCATAATTCCAAGCAATGGAATTTATGGAATTGATTCCATGCTAAAATAAATGGGATTTGGTGGGGGCCCAACATTATTGGATGTTTCTCTAAAAATAAATTTGAGTGAATTGTGATATTTGATGATTCCTTATCATATTTAGTGATACATGCGACATGTTCTATGTTCTTTATTATACACTGACCCCATTTTTATGGGAGTGCATTGATCATTTGATGCCAAGGTATGCCCCGCTCTCACTTTGGTCATTCTTCATTAAGTGTTCTAATTCTCATACGTCCATAATCATTCTGAGTATTCATTGATTTACGCATCAATTGTCATGTCCGCTTCATTTTATTAGTACAGACCCGACTTTAGGACTTTAGAAGGGTGCTACGGTTTATACCGTACCTTTTCGATAAGTAACCTGACCTCGGAACTCGATCTGGTTTTTTCACATACCACATTTTCCAAAATAAGGAGTCACACTTCAGGTTTTCTTTCTTATTTTGTTTACCCTTTTAAAAATTTAAAAAAAAAAATAAGTGGTGACTTTAAATCATTTTCTAATAAATAAAATCATTTTCAAATAAAAATCGAGTTCGCCATCAAGTGGAAGCGCATAAGTCGAAATACGGGGTCCACATTTTGCTTTTTTGATTTAAAATTTGATGGAAATTTTACAATTTTCTTTTTAAAAAAATTGTCAGTTTTTTTTTTTTAATTTCAAATTGTTTTAATTTTAAAATGAGATATTATACTCATGGCTCACCCATGTCTTATCGTCAAACCATTAAGTAATAACATTGATGTTTAACATGTGAAAAATTTGAAAAATTATTGATTTTCATCCAAAAATTACCAAAAAAAGAAAAAAAGAAAAATAAAATCATCAATTTTTTTTCTTTCACTTCTTGTTTTATAATTATCGAACCTTTTTTTTTTTCATTTTCTATGTATGAAAAAAAATTAATATTAAAATTAAAATTATTGAACATGTTTAATGTCATTTAAATTTTAAAAATCATTTATGTTTTTTTATTTAAAAATATTAAAAATGTTTTCATCACTTAAATTTCAAATAAAATAAAATTTATTTATTTCCTAAAGTTTTATTTTGATATTTAATTTTGTGTATAAATATATTGGAATGCTCCTTTAATATAGTATATATAAATAAGGGCAAATAGTGAATGTGATAAGAGATGCAACCTTTTTTATATCATGGAATCATGGATCATGATAAATTGTCAACATTACCAAAATTTTATGTCATAAATAAATTAAATCGTATCAATATCCCAAAATTTTCATGAAAATAATGGGAAATTTTGCAAAAACTTTAATTCCTTGTGTGGACCCCGCATTCTTCATTCTCACTTGATGGCACAACTCACTTTTTATTTATTGAAAAATATGATTTTTTAGCAAAATATTTGGAGTCGTCAATTATTTTTGTTTTATTTTTTTTTAAGGGAAAACAAAATAAGAAAGAAAATCTTAAGTGTGACTCCTTATTTGAGATCTTGAAAATTAAATTTAAAAATTGGAATTTTGAAAAATTATTTGAGAATGAAATTTAAATAATAATAATAATAATTAATTAATTAATTAAATAAATTTGAAAATTGGAGTTTTGAAAATTATTCGAAAACTTGAATTTTTTAAAAATTAAATTTAAAAATTGAAGTTTTGAAAATTATTTAAAATTTGAAGTTTTGAAAATTAAATATTTGAAAGCAGAAATAGGGTTGTGAAAATTATTTTGGTACTCCCATCTGGTACTTCATTTTCCATGGGACCATTAAGAATCCCATTTACTTTTCGCATGAAAAACCCTTCTACATCATAGTTAGGAACCTCATTTTGGTGGCTCATTTCCAAATCAACCATGGAATTGCCAGTATCTAACACACTAACCTATCCAAAACATCATACACTACAAATAAACATAATATAACACAAAACTGATTCAACAGAAGAAAGAAGTGAAGACCAGAACTATTTCCAGTTCCAAAATGAAACTGATACAACAATTGCCCACATAGAAATGATTCCCAGAGAATTCCCCCAAAGCAAGCCATTGTAAAGAAACACCAAATCCCCATTTTCCAGGCTCCCAACACTTTAACAAGAAAACAACTATTTTTCGACATATCAAAGAAATCCGGAAAGGAGCAGAGGTATTACAACCTATCTCCAGGAAAATGAAGACTAATGATTCCTTTCCTCTCTCTTTCTCCCGGTGTTCCTTCTTTCTCAGGTCATCAAGCTCAGTGCTAGTCCAAATGCCAAGCTCCTGGTCACCTTCTTCATTGACCACAGCTTTTCCACTCCATTCATATCGTTCGTAGCTGGGCCTGGTGAGATTCCACCTGAGATCGGTCCAGGCACCTTCGCTGGTGGTGCCGGCGGGCTGTTCGTAAGTGGCGATGGAGCCAAAGCCAGAGATTTCACTTTCATGCTTGGAGCTGACATTGGAACCGTTGTTGGTGGAGATGTGAGAAGAGCCGGTGGAGGAGTTACAGGTGGCAGAGTGGCTGGTGGAGGAGTGGCCGGTGGTGGAGTTGCTGGTGGAGGTGTTGCTGGTGGAGAAATGGCCGGAAAGCTCCTTTATTTTTGCTTCCCGTCCCAGCTCTTACCCACTTTGCTTCTTCCTTCCAAAAAAAACTCTCCTGTTTCTTACTCCTCTAGAATATCCTCAGACTCACAACTCATGTCTCCCAGCTCTCCAGTACTCCTCCGTTTTCTTTGCTTCCCTTTTTTTCTCATATTCTCTCCCTCAACCTCCACCTGCTAAAAGCCTCTTTTTCAATCCCGGAAAAAACCCATCTTCCCCTCTGTTTTTTTCTTCTTTTCTCTGCCTACCTCTCACCCATTCCACTACTTCAACATATATCCTTTGAAGCTGTTCAAAAAAAAAAAAAAAAAGTCCCCATCTCAACCACCACAATGGCAAGGTGGTGGTGTCCTTGGGCACGCGTCCTATGCAGCTCTGAGCACTTGAAGAAGTCGGCCCCCCACTCCTCCAAGATGTTTCCAGCTCTCTCGGGTGGTGAGAAAAAAAACTTCTAGTCCAAGAGGGGTCTACACCTTGCTTTATACCCAGGTTTTAAAATAATTGAAAGTAATTGTTTTTAAAATTGACTACGAAATCATGCATCTACCGAAATTCAAAAGCAAGCTTGTCCAATTAATCACAATAAACCCAACTCCACATGGATTTTCATAAGAAAGATGGTTCCACTTCATCATGAGATTTCCTTATAGAAGAAGAAATGACGAGCTATATGTTCAGCCTTTGAAATTTCCTTTTGAGATAAGACTAAGCCCATTAAGAATTTTCTTGACAAACACTAAAGTTATGTTTGGTTCCGAAAAGTTTAAGAGAAAATGCAAGGTAAAGAAAATAGAGAGAAAAAGTAAAAGAAAAGAGAAAGTGAAGGAAAATAAAAAATAGATTTAAAATAAATAAATAATTTTTATATATTATTTCAAACTTTTTATTTATTTATTTAACTCTTCTATATAAAGATTAAATAATTTAAAAATATACAAATCTCTTAATAATTTTAGTTATATTTAACTTTCTTTCGTATTTTTTTATAAGAAAACCAAACATGAAAAAATCATTTTCCTCAACATTTTATTTTCCCTAATATTTTCCGGAATCAAACATAACCTTAAAATATTATAATACTCTTTGCTAACAAATTTAAAACTCTTCAAAATTCTTCCACCAAACAAATTATCATTTGACTAGGTCCAAATAGTAGATGTTATACTTTAATCCAAAAGCTTAACAAACTTAGCGTAATAGAGAAATTATATCAGAATGGCCATAAAAAAAAAAGTTCATAAATTCTAAAATTACAAAACGTGTAAAATTATTGGCAACATCAAATATAATTTTCTTTCAAAATAATTATTTTTCACGCATATTCTTGAGAGAAATTCATGTTAACTTAGGAGAGACTCCACCAATAGAATAAATTATTTTATAGAGAGACCACACTCATGGCTACGGATCATCCTACCTTGGGAAAAGAAAACTTTTTATATGTATTCTAAAGGCAATCCTCAACAAACTAGGGAGAACTCTGAATCTGAGAAAACATGAGAGAAATGTGATGATCATACGTAGAATAAAATAATGGAAAATAGTTTGAAAATTCCATAACCCAAAACTGTATTAAATTTAAAGGGTCCTCATCAGCTATTATGGCAGAAGAAGTAAAGCTTTACAACAACTTAGATGTATGTGTGGGCAAGGAAGCAATAAGGATTCATTTAGATAGCTTTGATCATGTTACTTAGGTGTGAGTTGTTCTTTATATCTTTCTTTTGGCCTTAGTATGTCTTATATACATCCTATATTTAGTTTAGACATTTCTTGTAAGACACAACCTCTCTTTCTCTCTCTTTCTCTCTTTAATCTAAACTCTTTACTCTTTTATCCATCTTCAATCAAATTGTTCATATGTAAAACATTTATCCCTTATAATTACTAATTGCATTTTTCTTCTATAATGTCAATCTATGAGATGTAAAAGGATGCTAATACTACATATTTCCAAATATATTATTGATAATTGCTATTGAAGCTTGATTAATTTACTTTAATGAAGTGTTAAAAGTCATGATCTTTTCTAAGGGATATTTTCACACAGACAAAAGTTAACTATTCTCTTTTTTTAAAGTTAATCACTATTCTTAATAAATATGATTAATCATTACCTTTATCTATTCCTTTTTTTTTGTCCATATTTCACATATACATGTTATTTGACATTCTTATATTTTACCCAATTTAACCCTCCAAGTTGTAAAAATGGGAGCTTAGGGTATTATGCTAGACATACTTAATTTAGGTGCAAATTTTACTTGAAACTAACATTATGTCATTCATTGTTTTTTAAAATTTTAAATGTGAAGGATGAAAAATTGACCAAATTTATATGATGTCATATTTGATCGTGAAATTTTGTTGATATAATTTTGCTCATAGGGGCCCAAACAGTTGGATGGTGTCATGTGCGGATATTTTGTCATGTAATACGTGCGAGACATAATTGCAAATAGAAGTCTTCTAACATCTCAAGTTTATTTACCTATGTATTTTCATAAGTACATGAGAACTTATATATATATTTAATGTTTCACGTTAACATATGTTTTCTTCTCATATATTTTAGTTTGAAGGGAAAAAAAACCTATTCACAAGCTGAGTTAGATGAAGTGAGATCTGAATGGGTCTCATTTTTTAGCACTCTTATCTTAGACCAAGTATAGTGGGTATGTGAATTTTATAATTTTTTAATAAAATCTCAAACATAAATTTTAATTAATGTTGCATCTTTTCTCTTTGCAAGGTATAAGGTGACAGTTGCAGTTGTTGCAATTTTGAGATTTCAAGATCATGCGTAAGATCTTATTGTCATGCATAGATGCTGAAGTTTTGGATACTTTTGGGTACATACCTATATCTTTTAAAAGATACATTTGATGAAAGTACCAATTAATGTTTTTTTTTATTATGTATGTTTGTTGGATTCTTTTTGCATAAATTTTCGTATATGTTAATATCATTTTAGTAAAATTTTAAATATAGACTTAAAGTAATGTAGTTTTTTTATCTACTTGCAAGAAGTTGAATAACATTTGTATTAGTTGGAATTTTGAGAACACAACATCAGCATAGGTTCTTGCTATCATGTATGTAAAGTTGCAATTAGTTTTTTCTTTTATTGGATATTTTTAGGTACATATCTTATCTATATTTTTTCCCTAAAAGTTCATTGCTATATTTTTTTAAAAAAATGTATTTTGGTACATGTTTATATCTTTTTAATTAGTACTTTTAAATATAACATAAACTAATGTTGTTTTTTTCTTATTTGCAAGAGGTTGGATGATATTTGCAACATTTACAATTTTTAGAGTACAAGATCATGCATAAGTTTTTGTCATCATGTATAGCTATTAGATTTTTTGGTAAATATATGTCATTTTATATATATTTGATAAGAGTACAAGATCATGTATAGTTGTTGGTTGTTTGTGAATACATTTTGATATATTTAGGTACATGTTTATATCTTTTTAAAAAAATTTTGAAACATAAAGTAATGTTGTTTTTTTTTTTTTTTTTAACTTGCAAGAGGTTGGGCGACATTTGTAGCACTTGCAATTTTTATAGTACACGATCATGTATAAGTTCTTGTTATCATGCATAATTATTTAATTTTTGGTTCTTTTTTAGTAAATATCTCATATATATATATGTATGATAATAGTATAAGATCATGTATACTTGTTAGGTTGTTTGTGGATACATTTCGATATATTTAGGATACATATTTATATATTTTTAATGAACTTTCAAACACAAACATAAAATAATGTTACTTTTTTCTTTCTTGTTTGCGGTTAGATGACATTTGCAGTAGCTGCAATTTTTAGAGGAGAAGATCACGCATAAATTTCTGCTATCATGTACAACTACTTGATATTTGGTTATTTTTGGGTAAATATTTATCCTTTTTTCTTATATATTTGACAAGATAACAAGATTATATATAGTTGTTAGGTTGTTTGGGAATACATTTGGATACATGTTTATATCATTTTATTAATCTTTCAAATATAAACATATACTGATGTTTTTTTCCTACTTGCAGAAGGTTAGGTGGCATTTGCAGCAATTACAACACTTTTGAAGGCACAAGATCATGCATACATTATATTTATCCTGTATAACTATCGGATTTTTGGGTACATATTTGCCTTTTTTGGATGTATGTGATGATAACACAAGATTATGCAAGGATATTAAGTTTTTTTTTTTTTTTTGTCAATATATTTGCCTACATGTTCATATTTTTTTAAAAAATATATTTTATACATTCATGTAGTTTATCCATATATATACACACAATAGGTTCAATTTTTATGTAGATCATTTGGGCAACAGGTTAGGTTGTTGATATGTTCCACATGCAATCTTGATATGAAATAAAACAATTTCCTTTATATGAATAAAGAAATCTTGACATAAAAGACATTGTAGTCCTTGACATAAGAATAAAGGAACCTTAACATATTAAAATTTCAACTTTCAAAAAAAAAAAAAAAAAAATCCTTGACATATGTGTAAATTAAATTTAAAAGCATATACAACAACATTGACATATATCATACTTAAGCTTAACATATATTGAATATAATCTTGACAAAACAATGAGTCAACCTTCACATATGTTTAACCTAACCTTGACTAACGTGGAAGAACTATTAACATATGTCATATTAATAAGATTCCTACATTGATAGAAATAGGGCCTACCTTATTTCATGCATATGTTAAGGTTGCTTTTATCATTTCTTGACACTGGCATAGATAACATTTGTGAATATTGATATACTTTAACAGATATACCTTATCTTGACTATGAAAAATTGTCAATGAAGACCTTTTTTCTTGTAGTGTCCACTGCTCCAACATTCATCCTTTGAAACTGTTCAAAAAAAAAAAAGTCCCCATCTCAACCACCACCATGGCAAGGTGGTGGTGTCCTTGGCCATGCGTCCTATGCAGCTCTGAACACTTGAAGAAGCCGACCCCCCACTCCTCCAAGATGTTGCCAGCTCTCTCGGGGTGGTGAGAAAAAAAACCTCTAGTCCAAGAGGGGTCTACACCTTGCTTTATACCCAAGTTTTAAAATAATTGAAAGTAATTGTTTTTAAAATTGACTATGAAATCATGCATCTACCGAAATTCAAAAGCAAGCTTGTCCAATCACAATAACCCCAACTCCACATGGATTTTCATAAGAAAGATGGTTCCACTTCATCATGAGATTTCCTTATAGAAGAAGAAATGACGAGCTATAAGTTCAGCCTTTGAAATTTCCTTTTGAGATTAGACTAAGCCCATTAAGAATTTTCTTGACAGACACTAAAGTTATGTTTGGTTCGGGAAAGTTTAAGGGAAAATGTAAGGGAAAGAAAATAGGAAGGAAAAGTAAAAGGAAAGAGAAAGTGAAGGAAAATAAAAAATAGATTTAAAATAAATAAATTATTTTTATATACTATTTCAAACTTTTTATTTATTTATTTAACTCTTCTATATAAAGATTAAATAATTTAAAAATATACAAATCTCTTAATAATTTTAGTTATATTTAACTTTCTTTCGTATTTTTTTATAAGAAAACCAAACATGAAAAAATAATTTTCCTCAACATTTTTTTTTTCCTTAATATTTTCCGGAATCAAACATAACCTTAAAATATTATAATACTCTTTCCTAACAAATTTAAAACTCTTCAAAATTCTTCCACCAAACAAATTATCATTTGACTAGGTCCAAATAGTAGATGTTATACTTTAATTCAAAAGCTTAACAAACTTAGCCTAATTGAGAAATTATATCAGAATGGCCATAAAAAAAGTTCATAAATTCTAAAATTACAAAACTTGTAAATTATTGGCAACATCAAATATAATTTTCTTTCAAAATAATTATTTTTCACGCATATTCTTGAGAGAAATCCATGTTAACTTAGGAGAGACTCCACCAGTAGAATAAATTATTTTATAGAGAGACCACACTCACGGCTGCGGATCATCCTACCTTGGGAAAAGAAAACTTTTTATATGTAAAGGCAATCCTCAACAAACTAGGGAGAACTCTGAATCTGAGAAAACATAATAGAAATGTGATGATCATACGTAGAATAAAATAATGGAAAATAGTCTGAAAATTCCATAACCCAAAACTGTATTAAATTTAAAGGGTCCTCATCAGCTATTATGGCAGAAGAAGTGAAGCTTTTCAGAACCTGGGCAAGCTCTTTTGCTCAAGGGATTGTTTGGGCTCTTAAAATCAAGGGCATAGAAGAATATGTAATCATGGTTCAGGATCTCTCCAGCAACATCCCTTCACCCTTCCTTTATAATCCTGATGCTTGTAAACAATGGGGAAAACGAGAGATTGGTGAAAGAGAAGTGAAACGGTTTGTTTCCAAATGTTTTCAAAGGTAATTATTAAAAGATAGATTTTGAAAGTAATTATTTTAAAAACTAAAATTATGTTTGAAAACTCTAATATGATTTTTTATTTTCAGCTCATCAAACCATGCATCCCAATTGGTATACTATAGATTTTTTATGAGTTATTTATGATTTTCTTTTTTATTTTGTGTTTTTCAGAAAATAACAACAAAATAATCAAAAAAGAAAATTTTTCTTCCTTTTTTTTTTCTTAAATTTTGAAATATATCTTGTATTTGATTTGCGTATATGTAATGCCCCAAACCTAATTTAGGGGTAAAATTGTAATTTAAAAATTATTAATTAATTAAAGTAATTTAATAAGGCTAAAAATGTCTTTTCGTATTTAAAACCCCTATATATAAATTATATATTTCCTATATTCTCTATTAAGAAAACCCTTTTATACAGAGATCAGAAAAATCAGAGAGCGTAGGATTGAAGATTTGAAGGTTTAGGGTTTGAAGATCAATTTTTCAGGTAAGATTTTTAATCATTAAATTAATATTTTATATTCGTTAATTAGTTTTAAACACTTTAGATATTCTTTGGAATATCTCAATTTTGATTAGAGTTTATTTAATTAATTTCTAGGTCAAAAAGATTAAAAAATTTATGAACATAGTTTGATTTATTAATGGAGATCAATAAATTTTGATCACTCAAATGAATAGATCTAGATAAAAAAAATTAAAAAAAAAATTATATAGTTTTGGATGTGAAAATTACATAAAATTGTGAGTACGGAGGTTAAAAGTTTTGACTTTAGAGAGAAAAAAATATGATGAAAGAATTGTAAGGATTTGACATGTTGAAAAAAAAAAAAAAGAATTGCATGGGGTATTTGTTAAGTTTCGGTAGGAGATTTAAATAATAGTAATAATAGTTTAATGCAAATAAATATTCTTAAAAGATTTATTTTAGATAAGTTAGAAAAAAGGAAATAAATTATTATTTAGGAAGTTGAAAATAATATTGGATGGTAATAATATTAATATGAGAAATTAATTAGGATCCCTAATATTAAATAAAATATTTTTAGGATTTTCAAATTTATATGTTTGGATAAATAATCAATAATCAATAATGTGTATGATATTATGTTAGGTGACGAGGAAATTCTTCAGAGTTAAATACTTCAAGATTTTGAGTGCTTCTTCAAGGTAAGGGAAATTAATGCAGATTTTTATAGAAGAAAATAATTTCCCGTTTTATATTGTATTTTGAAAAGTATAAAAATATGATTTTTATCTTTTTGCATGGATCAAATATGTGTTTTGTATGAAAAGTATATTTGAGAATCTTCTTTGTTTATTTATGAAAAGCGAAATTTTTTGGAAATATGATATTTTGTTTTGCGAGTTTGAATTAATAAAATAAAGTGTTTGACTCTGGTTTCTATGACCCTAATCAACGGGTTATAATTGTTGATATATTTGGCCCTAATCAACGGGTTATAATAGTTGATATTATATGACCCTGGTCAACGGGTTATAATAGTTAACTTTATGGCCCTAGTCAACGGGTTATAATAGTTAACCTTATGACCCCTAGTCAATGGGTTATAATTATTGACTTTTGGTTTTGTTCACCTTAAATTGAACAAATTTGAAACTAGTCACTCATTTGTGAAATCCCACCTAATTGGGCACCATTTTTTATTTGATAACAAGAGTAAAGATATTTTGAATGCATTTGTTTTGGTTTTGATAAGAAATTGCTTTGAAATGGATATGAGAAAGTTTGTTGAAAAGTTTGAATATATTAGTATTTTGAATTTAAAAGTTTTTTTATGAAAATAAGTATATGTTATATCTCTTATTTGCAAACATGATTGAAAATGTTTGATCCATGAAACTGCATTGATATTCCTTATTGAGCTTTAAGCTCATGTCCCTTCATTGATAATTTTTTAGGTACTCTCAGTTCGGATGATGAGTGATGGCTAGGTTGGGGAAATTTTTCTTTATTAGGATTTTGGTACAAACTTTATTTTGGACATTGTTTAGATGTTAAAATTCATTTTTCGTTTAAATTATTTGAATTTGGAGTTATTTGGACAATAACACTCTAGTTGATGTGTTAGTTTTTTTTTAAAAAAAGGTTGATGCTCGGAGACTTTAGAATTTTGTCCTACTACTCTGAATAGGAATTTGATAATTGATAAATTTTTTTTCAGTTACAATACAGATGTTTGTATCGTTTCCACTTTAAGCCTTTGGACTTGAGGTATGAAATGACCATCATGCCCTTGGAGTGGGTTTTGGGGCGTGAGAGTATATGTGTATGCTACAACCAATATTGAATGTCAAAACTGTGTTCTTTGGGAAGCTTTCATGTAATTTCGTTTGTCACCTCTTCCTTTGGTCAAAAATTGAAGGGCCCAGCATGAAAGGTTTCAATTAAATTACATTATTTTTTAAAAAATATCTATTAAAACTGATAATGACGTTGAATTGGATTCGAGTGTAGATTTCATCTGATGAAGGACGAGTTGAACGTAAAATGAAAACTTAAAAAACGTAGACGGTAATGGTACAAGATGTTTTTAATTTTTTTTTCATTTAAAATTTTTATGCTTCAAGTATTAAAAAAAATAAAAATTACTTTCTAAAATCATTATCAAATAAGTTCTAATATCTATTATACATATATAAAAAATATTTTATTAATATTTTTGAATGAAAAAAATGATGGATTTGAAAGAATCACCCACCCATATATAAATAAATAAATAAAAGTACTCTTCCTCACCCTGGAATTTTTCTTCAAATATATACATATTTTTTATCTTTCTTTTTCTTACTTCATTTTCTCGGAGGGACATAAATTCCTGCAAAATATCAATTATTTGACTAAAACCATGTCATCATTTCAGTGTTGAAGGCACCATTCTGCAAAAATTAGAATTGTACGTAGTAGGGCCAAGCGTGTGGTTGGGTGAGAATGGAAGTTTTTCGACAAATTAGTCCTTCATTCACTCCATTTTACTGCTTTCACACATGCTTTTCTGAAACTAATTGGTCGACTTTCACTCGTGGCGTCGTGCCTAAATGGAATCATAACTCGTGATCCACACCATGGGACCAAGATAATTTTTAAAAATACAATGAAATGATATCAATATTATAAAAGATGTTTTTTTTTTTTTGTTATTTTATAAAAATTAATTTTAGAAACAATTTATAAGATATCTCTTTATTTCAAGAATAATAATAAATGGTCTTATTTTTAAGAATAATATTTAATAAATAAATATATAAATGGAGTCAAACATACATTTTTCACATTCTCGGATAAAATTCTAAGAACAATCACATCCCGATGGGTTCTAAAAGATTCTCAATTGTTCTAAACTTGAATTTCTTTATTTGTATATAAGGATTAAATCTAATTAATTTTAATTATTTATAATTTTTTTATTTTTCATGATAAATCAAATGTAAAAAAAAAAAAAAATCATTCTTTTTTTTAAAAAAAATTATTTAATATTTTCCCGGAATCAAACCTTGATATAATACATGTGAGGTCTGTTTTCGTAACTTTTCATTATTTTTTTGTCGTTTTTAATGGGAAGTCTATGAAGACTAAATTTTAACTAAGTGCATGCATGTTGACCCCAGTCCCTTCTTCTGATTCCCCACTTTATTGCCGTAATGTATCCGCAAAAGGGAAATAGGACAAAGGATCAATTCACATTTTCTTGCCGTGTGAAGCATGCAGGGATGGAAAGTGAGTGACAGGTCATAATACTAGCCCCTTGAAACAAAGTGTTGATTTAGAAATTATGAAAACCAACTTTCAATTTTTTGTCTCAATCAATATTCTTAGGTTGTATTTAGTTATTTAAAAGTATTAAAGAAAGAAAATAAAATTAAAAATAAGCTTTTTATATTTGATTTTATTATAAAAAAAATTAAATACAATTAAAATTAGTTATAGATTTTTATATTTTTAAATCATTTAATTTATATATGAAAGAATTTAAATAAGTATGAAATAGTATATAGAAATAATTTATTGTTTTTAAATATATTTTTTATTTTTTACTTTTTATCTTTATTTTTTCCTCATATTTTTCTATAACCAAAGATAGTCTTAAACTTATATATTTTTATTTATAATTGATTAATGTTAAATATTTTTGTATAAAGTCATTAATATGCAAACTGTGAGCACTCTAATGAAATAATTCAGTATTATCATTTTATATCTCAGTTTGATTTTTTAAAAATAAATCTTAAATATATTTTGGATTTATAAACTTAACAAATTAATTGAGTTTAAATTTCTAATTTGTTTAAGTTCACCCCATTCACCTAAATCAAGCCAAACCAAAACAAATTTTTACAAGATTGATTTGTTTTTTATTTTTCTTTTACTAAAACCTCAATTCGATTTTATTAATTAGAAACCAACTATGTAAGTTTGCTCAAATTTTCCCCCTCCAACCAAACCAAACCGTTATGATATGAAATTTTTTTAGTATATTTTTGGTCTTCAAGCTCAATAATGATCGAGAACCTCCTTTTTAGGGCAAGATAGGGTAGGAATTACCCGTTTAAATTTTTGAGAATGTAAGGAAAATGTTTATGTTATCATATATTTGATTTAATTTTTTTTTTTTCTGGTAAGTTTTTCCATTTTTTATTTTTTATTTTTAAAAATTAAGACAGACGCAGTATATGAATCTTCTTTTACATAGCGGTTGTGTGTGGAAATGAAAGTGCCAAACTTGTCCATCGTAAATCGGACGGTCGATTTGCTGATCGTTTTTCTGGGCAGTCGTCTTTCTCTCCACCACCGACTAAATGACGAAACTACACTTTTCTGTTCCTATAATTACACCTCCCCTTCTAGGCCTCCTCCTCATCACTTTACCCTTGCTCGTAATTTCACAAAATCTGGATGCTGAACTATCCATTCTGTTGCAAGTCAAACAACAATTGGGCAATCCACCCTCTATCCAATCGTGGAACTCATCATCCTCACCTTGTGATTGGCCGGAAATTACATGCACCGACAATACCATCACTGAAATTTCACTCTACGGCAAGAGCATCACTCACAAAATTCCTGCCAGAATTTGTGACCTCAAGAACCTTATGGTACTTGACGTCTCCAACAATTACATTCCCGGCGAGTTCCCGGATATTCTCAATTGTTCTAAGCTCGAATATCTCCTCTTGTTGCAAAACAACTTCGTGGGTCCAATTCCAGCTAATATTGATCGGCTTTCACGTCTCCGGTACCTAGACCTTACCGCAAACAACTTCTCTGGAGATATTCCCGCAGTAATTGGGCAACTACGGGAGCTGTTCTACTTGTCTCTGGTTCAAAATGAGTTCAACGGCACCTGGCCAAAGGAGATTGGTAATTTGGCGAATCTTCAACACTTGGCCATGGCCTATAATGACAAATTCCTGCCTTCAGCCCTTCCAAAGGAGTTTGGCGCATTGAAGAAGCTGACGTATCTGTGGATGACGGATGCAAATTTGGTCGGCGAAATACCTGAGAGCTTCAACAATTTGTCGAGTCTGGAACTCTTGGATCTCGCAAACAACAAATTGAACGGTACGATCCCGGGAGGCATGCTTATGTTGAAGAATTTGACCTATTTGTATTTATTCAATAATAGATTGTCCGGCCACATTCCTTCATTGATAGAAGCTCTCAGCTTGAAAGAAATTGATCTTTCCGACAACTATATGACGGGGCCGATTCCAGCGGGTTTCGGGAAGCTACAAAATTTGACGGGTTTGAATCTTTTCTGGAATCAGTTGTCAGGAGAGATACCAGCAAATGCAAGCCTCATTCCTACACTGGAAACCTTCAAAATTTTTAGCAATCAATTGAGTGGAGTTTTGCCTCCAGCATTTGGCCTTCATTCGGAGCTTCGACTCTTTGAGGTTTCCGAGAATAAACTAAGTGGAGAATTACCTCAACATTTATGCGCTAGGGGGGCTTTGCTTGGAGTGGTTGCTTCCAACAACAATCTCAGTGGGGAAGTGCCCAAGTCCCTCGGGAATTGCACAAGTTTGCTCTCAATTCAGCTTTCCAACAACAATCTCAGCGGGGAAGTGCCCAAGTCCCTCGGGAATTGCACAAGTTTGCGCTCAATTCAGCTTTCCAACAATCGCTTTTCAGGCGAGATTCCTTCCGGCATCTGGACATCCTCGGACATGGTATCGGTGATGTTAGACGGAAATTCATTCTCGGGGACACTTCCAAGCAAATTGGCAAGGAATTTGTCCAGAGTGGACATCAGTAACAACAAGTTTTCTGGTCCAATTCCTGCTGGAATATCATCTTTGTTGAATCTATTGTTGTTCAAGGCAAGCAATAATCTATTTTCAGGAGAAATTCCAGTGGAATTGACGAGTCTTCCATCCATATCTACTCTGTCGCTTGATGGGAATCAATTGTCAGGCCAACTTCCTCTTGATATTATCTCCTGGAAGTCACTATTTGCTTTGAATTTGTCAACAAATTATCTCTCTGGCCCAATTCCAAAGGCCATTGGATCTTTGCCTAGCCTCGTGTTTCTTGACTTATCTGAAAACCAATTCTCAGGCGAAATCCCCCATGAATTCAGTCATTTCGTGCCTAATACCTTTAACCTTTCATCCAACAATCTATCTGGGGAAATCCCACCCGCCTTTGAAAAGTGGGAATACGAAAACAATTTCTTGAATAATCCCAATCTGTGTGCCAATATTCAAATTCTGAAGAGTTGCTACTCTAAAGCCAGTAACTCCTCTAAATTGTCAACCAATTACCTAGTCATGATTATATCTTTCACCCTAACTGCTTCCCTGGTTATCGTACTTCTTATCTTTTCCATGGTTCAAAAGTATCGAAGGAGGGACCAAAGGAACAATGTTGAAACATGGAAGATGACATCCTTCCATAAGTTAAATTTCACTGAATCCAACATATTGTCGCGTTTGGCACAAAATAGTTTAATTGGAAGTGGGGGGTCAGGGAAGGTATATCGTACCGCCATTAACCATTCTGGTGAAGTGGTCGCTGTTAAATGGATTTTGACTAATAGGAAACTAGGCCAGAACCTCGAGAAGCAATTCGTAGCAGAAGTCCAAATATTAGGTATGATACGCCATGCCAATATAGTGAAGTTGCTATGCTGCATTTCAAGTGAAAGCTCAAATCTTCTTGTTTATGAGTACATGGAGAACCAAAGCTTAGATAGATGGCTTCATGGTAAGAAGAGGGCAGTGTCCTCAATGGATTCAGGAAGTGATGTTGTCTTGGACTGGCCGATGAGGCTGCAAATTGCCATTGGAGCTGCTCGAGGCCTATGCTATATGCACCATGATTGCTCTCCCCCAATCATTCATCGAGATGTGAAGTCCAGCAACATCTTATTGGACTCTGAATTTAATGCAAAAATTGCAGATTTTGGATTGGCCAAAATGTTAGCCAAGCAAGTAGAAGACCCTGAAACAATGTCTGTGGTTGCAGGCACTTTCGGATATATTGCTCCAGGTAAAGATATTTCAGTCTCAAAATGTTCTTTTATGTTTTCTCATTCTGATGATTTTAAAAACTTATCAAGCAGTGTCTTTTCATTTGGATATTCCAGAGTATGCTTATACAAGAAAGGCGAATAAGAAGATCGACGTCTACAGTTTTGGAGTTGTGCTTCTAGAGTTGGCCACTGGAAGAGAAGCCAATAGGGGGAACGAGCATATGAACCTTGCTCAATGGGCCTGGCAGCACTTTGGAGAGGGAAAATTCATTGTGGAAGCCTTGGATGAGGAGATCATGGAAGAATGCTATATGGAAGAAATGAGCAATGTGTTCAAACTAGGCCTCATGTGTACTAGCAAAGTACCTTCTGACAGGCCTTCCATGAGGGAGGTATTGCTAATTCTTGATCGATGTGGTCCTCAGCAAGGTCATGCTACATAAAAAACGATCCCATCACTTTTCATGAAGTTAAATGTAGTTATTTAGAAGGTGTGCGTTGCAGAAATGAAGATACCAAGTAATCAACTCTACCTCCCTTGATATTGTCTAGCAAACTATTTATGTCGTGTTGGTGTGTGGTATGTGGGAATCAGTGGGATTCAGAATCTCATTTCTTTTCTCCATCATTTTCATAAATTAAATAATAATGTGAATGGAATATTATAATGAAAATGAAATCTCATTTATAAATGGGATTTTAATTCATTCCGATTATAAGTTATTTTGATTCCCTAGTACAAGTTATTTTTAAAAATGTTTTTCAAACATTAAAAAATCATAGACTTTTTTAGATAAATTGATTTTAAAAATAATTTTTTATTTTGATTTTGTAAAAAAAAAAATTATAAATTTAGTTTATATAACATAAACTAAATTTAATTCATGTCATATTAAAAATACAAACAAATTTTTAATTACAAATAAATTACACATAAATAGTTTTTAACAAAATATGAATATTAATAATAAAAATAAAATAATAAATTATATTTTTTTATAAATATTATAAAAATATAAATATTAACATTAGTTGATTTATTTTGTTAAAAATAAAGAATGATTATTCAAAATTAATAATTGCTAATATTATTTTATTTTAAATTAATATAAAAACAAATAAAAGTTAATTTTTTAATGCATAAATGAGTTAATTTTTTCATAATATGCATATTGAGAAAATAAAGGCTAATCTTAATAAGAAAAACGCCCAAGAGGGGGGTGAATTGGGTTTTAAAAATTCTTTGTCAAACACAATAAATTCAAGCAAAAGAAGTACAAATATAAAGAAATAAGGTTAATAAAAGCAAATTCAGATTTTATAGTGGTTCGACACCTCTTGCCTATGTCCACTCTCCTCAAGTTCCTAACAGAGTGAACGTTCCATTTAGGCAAGGTCTTTAGGTAAATTAATATGTCAATTTTGAAACAATTTGCCTATGGTTCATTTGATAAAACTCGGGTTTTGATGGAAATGTAACTTTAGTGCATAAACCAAGTTTTTAAAGATGGATGAAATGATATGAAAATCCTATGTGCACCCATGCATTCATCTTACATATGTTTCCTATGATTCAAGGTTCTTCAAACTATCTTGATCTTGCATCCATTGGGTCCTTTAATGAATTTCCAAGTTAACACTTGAAATTCTTTTTAATTCAAAACGATTAGCAACTTAACCATGGTTTGTTGTCATCAAAACACGATTAGGAGAACCCTTGGGCTAACAATCTCCCCATTTTTTATGATGACAAACCTTGGTTATCTAAGAGGAAGAGAACCCCTCAAACCAATCATGGATCAAAAATTAATATTTAAGAATTTAAAAACACAATGATCAAGACATGTTAGAGAGTATTGCAACAAGAAAGATCCAATGTAAGTCATCAAATATATAGGCATATCATATATCATATGTCAAATGTATCAATCAGTACATCATATGTCCATCTAATTACCTTATTTCCTCTGTAATGGATAAAAAAAAATTAAGCAACCTGCGGATATCGACAAAACTACAATTAGTGTTAACCAAGGAAAATAATTCGCTTTCTACATCTTATGCATAGTCTAAAACAACGATTTCTAGCAGCTGTAGTAAAGAAAGAAACTTCATAAAAGTCAAAATATGAAGAAATAGATATGCCTGAAATATGAATATTAAGTAATAATAGCATGGCACCCAAGACTTATTGGAAAGGTAATTAACTATGAGGCAGTGTTGACCCTACAATAGCTCCCTACCTATACCGCTACCGATGCTTTATAAGATGTTGAGCCCATTAGTTTGATGTATCAAACCGCTACCTCTCCCACCCCTTTTTCCGATGCTGGCTATCGATCTGGAGAAGATGCAACTCTCACAGCCCAGGCACAACGACACAATTATCAAGGGCGTGCTCTACCACTGAGCTAATAGCCCATTGTGTGGTGCGGGCCTCCCACTAGGGGCTCGCTATGCCAAAAGCGAGAGAAATCCCATCCCTTTCTTTCCTTTTTTACATCCCCATGTCCCTAGCTAAAGTATCTAAAGATAAGCAATATACGATCCAAATAAAAAAATGATATGCATGTATGAGTCTCCTATATCTAGCCTCCTAGATCCTAAAATATCTCCTCATTTGGCAACATAAAAAAGGAACAAAGGGGGTCTCCAACTAATCATCAAGGCTGAGGAGGTAGAGATGGAGGTGGAAACATGGAACGCAGGTAAGCCATCATCTCCTCATGTTGACGTTCCATGTGATCCTCAATACAATTAATCCTCTACTAGAGATACCCAAACTGAGAAGTGAACCCATTCTAATACTGGTCCATCATATGTCGTATTCACTCAATTCGATTGCTTACTTCATCATTTGTCTAGATAAATTCGTTTTATGCAATGTGACCCGTAACGGTTGATTTGTCAAGACTGTTATTTGGTGAGCTTGAAAGTATGGACAAAAATTTTTGGCGGCGATCTGCAATGCCAGGGTCGTTTGTTCTACTTGGGAATATCATATTTCTACATCTATCAGAGCTTTGCTCATGTAGTAGATGGGTCTTTGCTCATTGCTCTGATTATGTTGGAATAATATAGAGTTGATAGCCAAGTCTAACACAGCCAGATACATGTATAACTCTTCTCCAGCTTCAAGATTGCTTAAAATTGGTGGTTCTACAAGATATCATTTGATGGCTTCAAAAGCATGCTCACACTCGTTCATCCAACCAGATATTTTTGCTCTTTGGAGCATGTTGAAGAAGGTTCATAGTTTATCAATGAAGCGTGCTATGAACGGACCCAAGACAACTAGTTGTCTACTTAGGTGCTTCATTTCCTTCTTGCTGGTAGGCGTAGGGGTTTCTAACACTGATTTAAATTGAGCTGGATTTACTTTAATACCCCTTTGAGTCACCATAAATCCAAGAAACTTTCTCGCACTTACTCTGAATGCACGTTTGAGCATATTGAGCTTCATGTCATACTTGCACATTAAGTTGAATGCTTCTTCCAAATGGAGGAGGTGCTTAAAACGGATTCTAGTTTTGATGACTATGTCGTTAATATAAACTTCCATCGTTCAGCCTATCAGAGGCTTAAAAATGAGGGTCATCGGTCATTGGTTGTAGCTCCAATGATTTTCAATCCGAATGACATGACTTTGTAACAATACAACCCCTAAGGTGTAATGAATGTCGTTTTCTCGTTATAAAGTGGAAACATTAGTATCTGGTGGTATTTGGAGAAAGCATTAAGAAAAGATAACATTCTATGCCCTACTGTGGCATTACTATCTAATCTATTCAGGGAAATGAAAAACTATCATTCGGGGTAGGCTTCATTCATATCCATGTAGTCCACGCACACCCACCATTTTCCTCTTTTTTTTGGTACTACTACCACATTTGCTAACCAGCCCGAGTAGGTTATCTCCCTAATAAATCCTATTGCCAGCAGTTTCTCAACTTCCGTTTGGATAATTTTTTGGCAATCTGGATAGAAGCTTTGGACTCTCTATCGTATAGGTTGTGTTGTAGGAAGAATGTTTAACTTATGGGAGACCATCACTAAGTCTATTCCAAGTATGTCTAAGTGGATTAATACAAAGATATCCTTGTTTTTACAGAGTATTTCGTCAAGATGATCACATTTGTCCCTATTTAGCAGAGAACTAGTGTAAGTCATCTACTGGTTATTTTCCAATAGAGACAACTATTGTAGTGGGTTGGCTACCAATAGGTTTCTATCTTCCAACTTTTTTTTAGTCGACTTTGTAATTTCTATTGTCTCTTTCTTGTTGATGATTCAGACTCGTCTTCAATTGGGTCAGCACACTCAAACTCCATTGCCACTTGATAACACTGTGAGACAACTAGATGGTTTCCATGCAAATCTACTTGCCCGACTTCTATCAGGTAGCTAATCTGATAGTAAGTGGACAAAATGGCTTTCATCTTGTGTAGCCATAAATGCCCCATGATGGTGTTGTATGGTGAAAAATCCTTTATTACAAAGAATCTTACATTGAGAATGGTTGCGTTGGCTTGGACAAGGAGTACAACGCCACCCATGGATATTGTGGTGGTCCCATTGAACCTAGACAAGACTCAACTTAGATTTTCTAAGGCATATGGTGAATACCTCATTTGCCTATAGGTTGACATCTGCAACAAGTCGACATAACTTCTTAGGTCAACTAGGATTCTCCACACTTCAAATCCGTCAAGCCCTAACATCAGCACTAGAGCATCCTCATGCGAAAGAATCACCCGATTAGGGTTAATTGGAGGAAAAGTAATTGGGTCATCGACTAGTCGAACATTTTCGGTAGTGAATATGCACTGAACTGCACTCATTGTGGTCATTGGAAGCATTCTCATCCTTTACCATTTGGACTGATACTTGTCATCTATTAGTTCCCCTTAAATGTGGTTGGTCTTCGCTTGGTGTGTTATAGGGAAGTAGGAGTTCGCTCCGGTGCTTCATATACCATTTCTTCATGTTCACAATTGTTTGGACATACTACTTTAGATGTCCAACCTTGATTAATTTTTCCACCAAGTAGTGCATATGTTTGCAATCTTTTGTGGTGTGTTTGTGCTCTTTATAATAAGAGCATTGTCTTCTCCGATCTTGCCTAGACGGGTCAACTTTGATAAGCTCCAACTACTTGAACTTGGATAGTTCTTGGATTAGTGGGAGAATCCTTTCATAGGGAATGATAAATGGAATGAGCCTAGGCGGCTGTCATCGTTGCTACCCATCGAGTCTCCTGTTGCCCTATCTTGACCGACTGTTTGAGGGTTTTGAACTCCTAGCCTTATTATTTTTTATTGTCTATCTTGTAACCAGGATCTATTGGGAGGCTACCTAAACATTATCCTTGAGCATGACATGTTTGTCTACCTGTCTAAATATATCATCCCTTATAGTTTAGAAAATGACTCAAAGAATAGAGTGTTTGGATTAATGCTTCTTTTAAAGATTTACAGGATGACATCCATGTTGTAGGATTCCACCTAGAGCACCACTTGCCCGAATCGCTTCATGAAGTCTGTTAGTGATTCATTCTCCTACATCTTAATGTTCTATGGAGTACTTATATTGTGTTTTTGTTGATATGCAGAACATAAATAATGGCTCATGAAGGCCTTTGAGATATCTCAGAGAGAATTGATGGAATTCTATGGGAGCTGGTGGAACCAAGAAAGAGTTGGGCCATAGAGGCTGGTCAGGAAGACTTTGCATGTCTAGCGTCATCAATTGCAAGAAGTGCATCAGATGGTTGAAATGATTGCTTGTCTCATACATCGTGGATTTGGGCACCAAAAACCCCTAGGCAGCTCATAATTGATGATGTAGGGGCCAAATGGCATGGAGAACATGTCATCTAGTCGTTTACTTATTGAATTGAGAAGAGCTTTCATTAATGAGTCCTTTGGAGGAGGTTGTTCTGGCACCATATGCTACGGGAGACAACTTGGTGATGCCTTATCATTAGGGTGGCTTAATCTTGCTTTTAGAGCCTCCGACATGTGCGAAGGTCCTAGTGTCATTTTCTCCTAAGGCCCAAGATAGACTTTCAGGGCGTCTAAGAGACGCAAACCCCATTCATGATCCATTTTCTATTTTTTTTTCTCTAACGAAACGTACAACCTCTTCTGCTTGAGTTCATTCGACTGTTGAATGCATTGGTTCAAGCAAGTTTAGGGAATTGTTAGCAGACAGTTCCTCTTCCGTTTATAGGGACAATTTAGCGCATTGGTGAGGAGCTTTCTCTGTTTAGCTTCGAACTATTTCAAAGTAGTCTATTGGCCAGGGGTGCGACGACTTTTTGAACAATGCCCTAGGGCCATTTACGCCAATAGCTCTTGATTTTCTTACTTCAATTGCTCCGCTTGCTAAAGCAAGGATTGCATACGTTGTTCATAGTTCTCTTGTTTTCTTTCCATCTTTTCTTGCCAAGCTTGGAATTGCTCATCAGCATTTGTCGAATGTGTTGTAGAAGGCATGTTAGCCATTGTGTTTTTCAAGCTTTTGTGTTTTGTTTCCCATAGATGATGCCAATGTTGGTGTAAAGCCAATAATGAGGTATTCAACTAGCCTTCTTGTGGTGTAGATAACGATTGCACCTGCACAAAAGAATGTCTAGATGGGTTTTTCGAGCACACCCCTTCGAAGCTTAAGTCATAGATGGAAGACTTGAGTATGAGATTTTTGGAAAAAGTGGCAGCATGCCTTTCCTTTGGTGAATAATGACTATTTATCCTTGCCCAAGATTAACGTCTTCTTAATGCCTTAATTGTGTGTGTTACCATCTTTATTGCCAATGATTGCCAACCCATAATGGTTGTTGTGCCTTGATGATACTTAAAGTTTGGCGTTTTAACCTTGTAATGGTTGTGTCGATCAATGGACTTAATACCCGTTGTAGTTAATGCTTAACAGGTGGGAATACATAGTGCCTGGTTGGTTTGTGTCCATTTGGTACCTTGGGGTGGATGAACAATGTTACGTGGTTCTTTGTGCATACCATGTATTACTTTAGACGATGTGTAGGGATCATTCTAGATGGTGGTGAGCATCCCACATTATATGCACACTTTCCACATAATCTCTAAAGAGTAAAGTGGATATATAAAAGACAAAAAAAACAACTCTATCAATGAGCATGTAACAATTTATGACTTAAGAGAAGTAATTGTTATGAGAAAAAGGCATATTCAGTCTTATCACTTGAAAAGGCTTTACAGAGGGTATCCGGTGGAGAATAAATTATTTGTAGGTGTTTGGTTGTCTAAAATGTGTTTAAAGCATTATATGTATACATTTTGGAGTTAAACTAGCCATTAAACACAAGTTCCCTAGATAGATCAATCATGGGTTTAATTAACCACATGACTAATCATTAGAGTATTAAATACATTACAATTTACAAGTAACCAGATGGGAGAAAACTTACAAATAAGGTGAAACACATGTCAACCAAGTAGCTTTATTTATTTTTCTTTTTCATGTTTCAACTTTTCAATGGAAAAAAAGTAAGTATTAAGTTAACCACACATCGGGTGTTTCTAATTTTGTCACCACCTAAACTTTATTACAGGAACTTTTTGGTATCCTAAAGTTTCTTAAATTGTGAAGCCAACTTTTGAGAACTTAAACCAAGTACTAAGCATAATTTTCAAGTAAAATACTTTTAACCTTTTAAGAACCTTAGAGTATTTTCCATAAAAAATGAGGTTCATGGTGGTGTATCAAAACCAGGATTACCCAATTCTTACGCCAATAGCTCATAATATTTAAGAAGCCTTCTTAAACAGGGTTTTAGTTCCACCTCTTTAAAACTAAAGTTGAGATAGTCTTTTCAAGAAAAATAATGTTAATACTTAACAACAAAGGAATGTCTTGTACCAATATTCGTCTTTCCTCTATTCTTCCTTACCTTCATTCTTATAAAGCAAATTGATCTTTCCAAATGAAACCCTAACTTTAATATTTAAAAAACTTAAAACTTATCTTAAAGTACAAAAAAGAGATAACAACAATAAGAGTGTTGCACTTGTATGGAATAAATGGACAATCATAAGGAAATTAAAAAAGAAAAAGAAAAAAAAAAAAGAATGGTCTTCTCTTTCTTATTTCTTCCTAATTTTTTTTTCTACTAATTTTTCATACAAAGAAGCAAACTTTTAACCTAAAATTATCCAAATTCTCAAACAAACCCTTATCTCAAATCATCAAAATAAAAAAAAATAAAAAGAAAATCTTATATGAAAACCCTATGCTCACTTGTCTATTCTTATAATCATCCAATCTTATTATGTTTTTTTGTCAAAAGATAACAAAAAAAACATATAAGCTATGTTTGATTTCTAGAAAATTTGAGAGAAAATACAAAGAAAAGAAAATTGAGAGGAAAAGTAAAAGGATAAAAAAGGCAAAGGAAAATAAAAAATAAATTTAAAATCAATAAATCATTTTTATGTATTTCTTTAAACTCAATTAACTTACTTTAATTTTTTAAATTATAAAATTAAATAATTTGAAAATATATAAATTTTTGACTAATTTTAATTATATTTTATTCTTTTTCCTATTTTTCATATATAATATAATCAAACAAGAGAAATCATTTTTTTTAACTTTTTTTTTCTTTACTACTTTTAAAAAATAAAAAATAATCATAAGATTAATCATATTTGTTATTATAAGCTCATTCAGATATGTTGCCCTAGGTGAGAATCCCAAAACATTTTTCCATGTTTTATCATTATTATGATTATGAAAATCTATAGAAATTCATGTTTTTCTTTTTTTTTAATGGATAAGAGTATGATTATACAAGAAAGGCCAATGAGAAGATCGATGTCTACAATCTTGAAGTTGGACTTCTAGAGTTGCCCACTAAAAGAACCCAATAGGGGCAAGGGGTAGCATATGGACCTTGCTCAATATGCATGCAACACCTTAGAGAAGGACAGTCGATTGTGAAAGCACTGGATGAGGAGATCATGGCACAATGCTACTTTGAAAAAATGAGCACTATTTTCCTAATAATCAAACTTAATCATGAAAATTTTGATAATAGTGAGAATTCTCTTATCCACAAGTAGAGATAACCAGGCGGGAAGGTAAATAAATAATTAATAAAGCTTAAAATAATAAATTGAGCAAATAAACATATGGTAAGATTGGAACTCATTATCCTCCTAAATAACTAAATTTTTTAATAACTTAAAACTTCAGATTTGGATCCTGATTGTGTATCATGCTTTTTAATAATATATCAAATACTTTTTTAGATTTTTTGTTGACTTGTGATTACTTCTCTAAATCAATTTTTCAGCATCTTGTATATATGCATTTGTTAGGATGAATCAATTATCAATGAATGCAAAAATACAACTCCTCATAGAGTCTCTATGCTTATTTCCACTAAGCTTAATTAGTTGAACTTAAAAGAACTCCTGAGTGCTTTCACAAAATGTTTTGAACTTCAAACCTGCAGAAAGATGGAAACCATATCATTGAAATAATTAAAACAAATCAACTAAAATCAAAGTGCTATTGCCTGATTTAAAAATTAAAAAAAAATAAAAAAATAAAAAAATCATGGGCTTTATGCAGTAGGGTGCCCAAAGCTCCTTATTCGGAATACTAACAGGTGTCATGAATCATTTCAACTCGGCACCTGCTTCCATAAATAAATGATATTTGTTTTGAAAGAAAATTAGAGTTTTGAACAAATATAATATATTAGAAAAAAAATCCATAAAATAGATCTTCAGTCAAAATAATTCTCAAATGACTGCATTTGAACTACTTGTCCATTCCCTTAGCTGTGCATTATTCCAATGCCAGTTTTCCTCCATAAAGTTAGTCCAGCGACAAGATTAGATTCCGTGTGGAACCAATGCTGGATCCTGTTGTGAGACTTGACCATCAATGTCCTTCTCTCCATTTGTGGGGTACTGCCCACTTGATCACTATGTTGGAAATTTGACTCACACACCCAAATTCTCAACAACCCAAAACCACAAATTTCTGCTTCCTTCCATCCATCTTTCTTTATATATGTTTGGTTCTCATAAAATTTGAGGGAAAATGTAAGGGAAAAAAAATACAAAGGAAAAATAAAATAAAAGAAAAAGTGAAGGAAAATAAAAAATGGATTAAAAGTTGATAAGTTATTTTTATTTTTTTACTTCAAACTCATTTTATTTATTTTAACTCATTAATATAAAGATTAAATAATTTTAAAATATATAAGTTTTTAATTAGTTTTAATTATATTTGATTTTCTTTTATATTTTTCATAAGACAACCAAACATGAAAAAATCATTTTCCTTTGCATTTTTTTTCTTTCCTTAGTATTTTCCGGGAACCAAACATATAAGTAAAAGAAATATCCCTTTGGTCCTATTTTTCATTTGCTTCACTTTCTTCTAGAATACTTATCTTGTCTTTATTGATTGATTAGTTTAATTAGAGATCATTCAAGAAAAATAATATCACATTTTATATTAAAAAATTATATTTAATGCATATTAATTTATTTTTCACATCCAATTTTCAAGTAAATAAATTATAAAAATGTTGTAAAATAATTTTGTAAAAATAACCTTTTTATGTGATTTTTCTATTCATAATAAGTTACTGAAAAAAAAAATTAAAATGCTTATTAAAACCACTTCATTTCACCATAGTTGACATCAACACAAGTATCATCTAATATTTTTATATAAAAAACATTCAATTTAACATAAGTATAATTACTTATTTTATTATTTATTAATATATATATATATATATTTATATAAATTATTTTAATCTTTTTATTTAAAATTAAATCTATGAATTATTGATATTTCCATAAAATCAAAACGTGTCCTAACAGTTGTAGACTAATTCGAGTTTAGAGTGAACGCAAAGTCAAGTCTCCCATATTTTTTACTAGTCAATGGGCATGTTTCCACATTTACTTATGATGAAGAAGACTTGCTAAAGCAATAGTGCCTTGGAGTTTATACTTATTTTAGTTTTTTCTAAAAGAAAAAAACAGAATAAGAAAGAAATATTTGTTTGACTTCTTATTTGAAAAATACATGTCTATAATAATCGAATCTAAATTCAATAATCAGGTTATTTATCGAGAAGACATGGTGGTAAGCCGTAATACCCTTTAAGCTTGTGTACATACGGTTTCTATTAAACAAATCAAACGAATTGTGGTAATTAATTAATTAATCATGGATACCAAGATTAAAGGCATAAATATACAAAAATAATGATAAAACAAATTACAAGAATGTATAAGGTAAACAACATTACAATTATACAAATCAATTTATTAAACTAAATTAAAATATATATTTCAAAATTTGTTTTTCAAGAAATTTTAAAGGAGTTTAATAAAAACAATTTTGAATTAATGATTTCAATTTAATTATTTACAAACAAAAAATCAATTTATTTTCAATAAATGAATTGATTTAATTTTAATTATATTCAAATTTTATTTTCAAGAAAGTCATTGGCGCATATTTTATTAAAAGAATTTAATACAAAATTTCAAATTGGCAATGAAAATGATTTTTATGTAAAAAAACATTCAATTTAACATCAATACAATTACTTACTTATTAATATATATATATATATATATATATATATATATATATATATATATATATATATATATATATATATATATATATAAATTATTTTAATCTTTTTATTTAAAAATAAATCTATGAATTATTGATATTTTCATAAAATCAAAACGTGTCCCACGGTAGTAGACTAATTCGTGTTTAGAGTGAACGCAAAGTCAAGTCTCCCATTTTTTTTTTCTAGTCAATGGACATGTTTCCACATTTATTTATGATGGGGAAGACTTGCCAAAGCAACAATACCTTGGAGTCCATACTTATTTTAGTTTTTTCTAAAAGAAAAATCAAATAAGAAAGAAAACTTTGTTTGAGTTCTTATTTGAAAAATACGCGTCTATAATAAAAGGATTAGGTTATCTTTGGGAAGCCATGGTGGTGAGCCGTAATACCCTGTAAGCTTGTTTATATATAGTTTCCATTAAACAAGTCAAACAAATTATAGTAATTAATTAATTAATCATAGATATCAAGATTAAATGCATAAATCAGTATATACAAAAATAATGATAAAACAAATTACAAGAATGCATAAGGTAAACAACATTAAAATTATACAAATCAATTCATTAAACTAAATTAAAAAATATATTTCAAAATTTAGTTTTTCAAGAAATTTTAAAGGAGTTTAGTAAAAACAATTTTGAATGAATGATTTCAATTTAATTATTTACAAACAAAAAGTCAATTTATTTTCAATAAATGAATTGATTTAATTTTAATTATATTCAAATTTTATTTTCAAGAAAGTCATTGGCGCATATTTTATTAAAAGAATTTAATACAAAATTTCAATTTGGCAATGAAAATGATTTTTTTCTTCCTTTTACTAGAAAAAGAATTAATTTTTACAACTTCATGTACAAAAACATTTCAATTTGATTTCTATTTATGAAGGAACTAATTTCTTTACAAATTTTATTTACAAAAATATTTTCAATCCAATTTTATTAAGAAAACGATTTCTACAACCTTAATTTGCAAAAATAACTCTTACCCTATTCTCATTAAAAAAAAAAAAAAACTATTTAAATCCTCTATTTCTAAAAATTAATTTTAATCCATTCTAATTGAGGAAAGAGAATTAATTTTTTTTAAAAAAAAATTCTAGACAATTTTATTAAAAATGAACCTTTTAGGCAATTTTATTTAAAGATCAATTTTTTGGACAACTTTTATTAAAAACAATTTTTTAAAAAAAAAAATTAATTAAAAACAATTTTTTGGATTACTTTAAAAACATTTTTTTTAAAATTTTTTTCATTAAGAAAACTTTCTTTTATTAAAAAGAATCATTTTAGAACTATTATTTTATTAAAACATATTTACTGAATTGTTCTTCTTATTTAAACAAAATATTTGGTTTGTTCGATATTTAATTCAGTTAATAATGAGTAAACATATACAAACAAATATTTACAAAAATCAATAGAAATGAAACCAAAGAGAAGTGGGAAATAAAACGTATACCTAAATAAGCTTATAATAAACTCAATGTTTTCCTATAGCTTTCCAAGTCTATTTTCCTTCCATGAAATTCCATCTTCATGTGCCATAAATTCATGTTCAGCTAATAGAATGTCAATATATTATTGAAATGGGCCCATGTAAAAACAAAAATATGTCAAAATAAATATAAAAAAAATGTACAAAATACGAAACAAATATTTAAGCCCAAATTCAAATTTTAAATTAATCCAATAAATTTCATCAATTAAAAATGAGCCTAAATTAGCAAATATAATCCAACAAAAATATCTCACATGTCATAAGCCATAGTTCGAAATTTCTAAATTAATAACCAAAATATAAGCTCAATTAATCAAACACAAATATAACAAATCAAAATAAATTTAATTAGGCCTAAATTTCATATCCCATAATTCAAGCCTAATTTAATATACAAACTCATATCCACAACCAAAATCAACCCAAATGTAATATGCAAACCCAAAATAACATTCAAAATATGCCACAATTGTCTCATATCAAATTAAATAATTCAAATGAGCAAAGTCCATATATATTATCAACTAATCTAACAAATTTCAACAATGAGCCTAAACTCCATATTAATTCATCAACAACAAATGAACCAAAATTCCAAATTAAGTCACCAACCCAACTCTCACAAACAATTACTATGAAAATCAAAGCAAGAAAAAAAAAATAGAGCGAAATAAAATTACACATTTTATTTGTTTATTTATTTTTTTGAGATCATGAAAGGAAGATCGGGAGTGGTAGTGTGTGGAAGTGGATTTGGAAGTCTCTAGAAGTGGGGAAGGATAATAATAATAATAATAAGAGAAGTTGGAAGGGATGGGAATTGTTTTTTTTTTTTTTTTTTGGGGGGGGTGGGGAAAGGGTGGGAGGGAGAGAGAGAGAGGGGAGGGGAGGTGTTATGAAAAAAGAAAACAAAAGAAAATGACAAAAAATAAAAAATAAAAAGGAAGAAAGGAAAGGAAGGGAAAAAAAAACAAACAAAGAAAAGTAAAATAATAAAAGAATAAAATAAAATAATAAAACTATAAATATAATATAATATAAAATACAAAATACAAATAAAACAATAATAACAAAAATTAAGATTTAAAGGGTATGAATGGGCAAAAAAAATCAAGTATAATTGGGTTTGAAATCTAAGGATAAAATTAGGTTCAAAATTAATATAAAAATAAATTTGGAACAAATTTTAGGGTCTACAAATATGCCCCTCTTTGGTAGAGTTCATGAGTACAGTAGGTGTATACACAAATGAAATGAAGTGCACTCTATCGAAGAACAAGAAAGACCACCAAATTTGTCTTACTTGGGCTCTCTTATACTAAAAAATAACATATGGACTCTAAAAGGGCAAAAACAGATTAAGCGAGAAAAAGAAACCCCTAAGTTACCTCTAAAGTTACACTATGGATCTAAACTTCCTTCGAAAAGTCTCCAAAAGTGACTCAAAAATCAATGTTGAAGTCGAGTAGCAGCCAAACCACCAAGGAGCACAAGAACGAATGTGTACAAAAGGAAAAAAACCATACTACACAAGGCGTAGGGTATCCAACAATATGAAACACGCACTATGAGCTCAAAGGACTATATCGTGCGCAATGGAGGAGAAGAAACTCCATAATAGTATGATGAAGAAGTGAGAAAGACATATACAACAAATTGAGAAGTATGGTGGAATGTGAAGTTGTGAGGACAAAGTGTGCAATGCTAGTGATCATGAATGTCGAGAGTTGTGGCTCTAAATGAAAAGACCAATTGTAAACGCTAAACTAAGAAAAAGAATCGCTTTGGAAGCCAAAGTGAAAAGCTAACTCTAAATACTAAACTAAAAGGCCCATAGGTGAAGATCTACATTGGTAATATCACTGAAAGGTCCATAGATGCTAATCTATGGTGGTGATGAAGGGAATTAAGTCGAATTCCCAACCTATGAGAAACAAAAAAAAAAAAAAAAAAAAAAATAGAGAAAACACACGCCAAAGAAAAATAATCACACGCACAAGACAATATTTACGTGGTTCGGCAATTTGCCTACGTCCACGGAGTTGCAGGGATCTCACTATTATCAAGGAAGAAATACAGAGTACGAATTAAGGTTACAATATTTTCTCTCTGTATGAAAACACGACAACCACACCACATTAAAAAACCCTAATTACAAAAGGCAGTTCCACAATGGGGTAAACGGGCCTATCAGCCCAAGCCTTCGCTCCATGGACTAAGCCTCAGTAAATCTCCCATTAAAAAACCACGTAATATTATTCGGGTCGGGTCGTCAAATCGAATCAAACAAAACTATGCTCCACAAAGCCCAACAAATCTCCCACTTGGAGACTAGTTCAATCACCAACATCAAACTGCTATCCTCCAAGAAACATTCTCTTATCCTTGTAACTCATCCTCCTATCCTCAGGTTCTTAGATCCACAAATCTTCTTAAGTATTACTAGTTTATCTTTAACAAGGTAACGGATAAATAGGTATTTTGTTTGTATATGCTTCAACTTTTAATGAAAAGCCGAATTTTTGGCAAGAAAAATTGCACTCTGACTGTCACTATGTAGAATGCCCATCTCCTGCTTCTTACCCATTTCATCTAAGAAACCATGTAGCCAAATCATCTCCTTTACAGCTTCAGTTGCTGCAACATACTCAGCTTTTGTAATAGACAAAGTAACAATCTTCTGTAGATTTGAAGCCCATGATATAGTTGTACCACTTAGGGTAAAAACAAACCCAGTAGTACTCTTTCTATTATCAATATCACCAGCAAAATCAACATCTACATAACCCTGCAGTTTCAAACTTGCACCTGTGAAGCAAAGACATGTATCTAATGAACCCTTCAGATATCTTAGAATCCACTTGACTGCCTCCCAATGCTGCTTTCCAGGCCTACTCATGAATCTGCTCACAACTCCCACTGCATGTGCAATGTCTGGTCGTGTACACACCATAGCATACATCAAGCTGTCAATAGCTGAGGCATAGGGCACCTTGCTCATATGGTCACTTTCTTCTTCTATCTTCTGTTACTGTTCTTTGCTTAGTTTGAAATGACTACCCAAGGGTGTACTCACTGGTTTAGCTTCATTCATATTGAACCTGCTGAGAACTTTCTTCACATACTCTGACTGTGAAAGCTTCAATGTACCATTAGCCCTGTCTCTAATGATTCTCATACCAAGGATTTGCTTTGCAGCTCCCAAATCCTTCATTGCAAACGGTTTGGACAATTGCTTATTCAAATTATTAATCTTCTCAATGCCAGACCCTACAATAAGCATATCATCCACATACAACAGTAATATGATATAAGAATTGTCAAAAGACTTAACATAGCAATAGTGATCAGCTTCACATCTTTTGCAATTCTATGCATAAAACTATCAAACTTCTTGTACCACTGTCTAGGAGCTTGTTTAAGGCCATACAAGCTCTTTCTCAGTTTGCAAACTAGATTCTCTTGTCCCTGAACAATGAACCCTTCTAGCTGAATCATGTAAAGGTCTTCCTCCAAGTCACCATGAAGGAATGCTGTCTTCACATCTAACTGCTCAAGATGTAAGTTTTTTGCAGCCACCATTCCCAGTACAAGTCTGATTGTTGAAATCTTCACAACTAGAGAAAATATCTTTGTGTAGTCAATGCCCTCCTTCTGCTGGAACCCTTTAACAACTAATCTAGCCCTGTAACGTTTGCTACCATCATGCTCATTCTTTATTCTGTATACCCACTTGTTGAGCAAAGCCTTCTTTCCTATTGGCAATTCAGTTAGTTCCCATGTCTGATTCCCTAACAAGGAATCCATCTCATCCTTCATGGCTAACTCCCACTTGCTTGAATTCTCATCTTGCAAGGCTTCATCATAACACTCTGGCTCACCACCACCAGTCAACAGGAGATAATTTGAAATAGGTGAATACTGCTGTGGAGGTCTAATGTTCCTGGAAGATCTGCGAACTTCAGCTACAGGTGTACTCAGATCTACCTATGAATTTACATTCTCCTTATCTTCTTCACCCTTTTTTAAGACAGTACTTTCAATCAATTCATCTAAGTTGATAAACTCAGATTTCTTTTGATCTATCTCTATAACATCTCACACTACAGTTGACCTGTCCTTGTACATAACTTGTTCATTAAATATTACATTTCTACTTCTAATGATTTTCCTATTTTGTTCATCCCAAAACCTATAGCCAAATTTCTCATCACCATAGCCAAGGAAAAAACATATTTTAGACTTTGCATCAAGTTTACTACGAGCATCAGAATCAATATGAACATAAGAAACACTACCAAAAACTTTTAAATGTGAAAACTTTACCTTTTATCACTCCAAACCTCCTCAGGAAGTCTGAACTCCATGGGAACCGATGGTCCTCGGTTTATCAGGTAAACTACAGTGTTAACAACATCAGCCCAAAAAGTTTTTGGTAGTCCAACATGCAACCTCATACTTCTAGCACGCTCATTGAGAGTTCTGTTCGTGCGCTTAGCCACACCATTCTGTTGTGATGTCCCAGGAATGGTCTTCTCCATCCTAATACCTTGTGCAGCACAATACTCACTGAACCCTCTATCTATGTACTCTTCTTCATTATCTGACCTCAAACATTTTACTTTCAAACTTATTTCTGTCTCAACCATGGCCTTCCACTTCTAAAAAGTTTCAAATACATTAGATTTATTTTTCAGAAAATAAACCCATACCTTTCTGCTTGAGTCATCAATAAAAGTGATGTAGTACCTTGAACCTCCAAGAGATGCAACCGGAGAAGGCTCCCACAAATTAGTCTGTACTAGTTCCAATTTTTCGGCCTTCGGTGTCCTGCCAGTTTTCAAGAAGCTCACCTTTTTTTGCTTTCCTAAGATGCAACTTTCACACATGTCAAAATCAATGGACTTCAATTTTGGTAGTTTTCCTTTTGACAACAACATCTTCATCCCTTTCTCACTTATGTGACCAAGTCTGCGGTGCCATAAGCTTGTATCAATACTTGCATCAGCAATTGCAATTATGTATCTTGGACATGAGGTCATATACAGAGTACTGGTCTTCTTTCCACGAGCTAATACCATAGCTCCCTTTGTAACCTTCCAAGTACCACCAACAAATAGTATTGCATGTCATTCATCATCAAGTTGTCCAACATAAATCAGATTCCTCTTCAGGTCAGGAATATGTCGAACCTTCTCCAGTAACCAAACAGACCCATTGGGCAACAATATCCGGATGTCTCCCAAACCCACAGCATCCAAGGTTGAACCATCAGCCAAATACACCTTACCAAAATCACCTGCAACATAATTCTGTATGATTTCTCGGTGTGGAGTGGTATGAAACGAAGCTCCTAAATCCAAAACCCAATCATCAAGTAGACTATCTATTGTAAGAAGTAATGATTCATGTACCTCTTCTGTTACAGCATTAGCAGAATCATCTTCATTCTTCTTCTTAGGACTTTTGCATTGCCTTCTAAAGTGACCTGTTTTCCCACAGTTCCAGCATTGTACTTGTTGGCCTGATCTAGATTTGCTTATGTTCCAATTAGAATTTATGGATTTTGATCTACCCCGGTTTGAATTTCTGTCATTACCTCTGCCTCTTGTCTCAAGGTTTAGGGCAGAACCGGATCCTGAGGTTTCGCCTGCATCTCTTCAGCGAATCTCCTCAGCCAGAATTAAATCTCGTATATCATTGTACTTAAGTTTTTCCTTTCCCATAGAATTGTTTACTGCCATCCTCATTGCCTCCCAACTGTTTGGCAAAGAAGCCAAGACGATTAGAGCACGAATCTCATCATCAAAATCAATTTCTACAGACGACAATTAATTTGTGATTGTATTAAATTCATTCAGATGTTGTGCTATTAATGCAGTCTCTACCATCTTCAAATTGAACAATTTTTTCATCAGATGCACCTTATTGTTTGCGGATGACTTTTCATACATAGCGGACAAAGCCTTCATCAAATCTGCTGTGGTCTTCTCATTTACAACATTGTGTGCAACAGACCTAGACAGAGTTAACCTAATAACTCCTAGAACCTATCTGTCAAGAAGCGTCCATTCCTTAGCCTTCATACTCTCAGGTTTTGTCCCCAAAATAGGCAGATGCAATTTCCTCCCATAGAGATAATCTTCAATCTGCATCCTCCAATACGCAAAGTCTGTACCATCAAACTTTTATATTCCCGACGTCTTTCCGGCTTCCTCTGCCATTGCTCCCACTCAAACCTAACCCTAGGCTCTAATACTAGTTGAAGGGAATTAAGTCGAATTCCCAACCTATGAGAAACAAAAAAAAAAAAAAAAAAAAAAAATAGAGAAAACACACACCAAAGAAAAACAATCACACACACAAGACAGTAAACGTGGTTTGGCAATTTGCCTACGTCCACGAAGTTGCAGGGATATCACTATTATATGGGAAGAAATACAGAGTATGACTTGCGACTACAATATTTTCTGTCCGTATGAAAACAAGGCAACCACACCACACTAAAAAACCCTAATTACAAAAGGCGGTTTCACAATGGGCTAAATGGGCCTATCAGTCCAAGCCTTGGCTTCATGGACTAAGCCTCAGTAAATCTCCCATTAAAAAACCATGCAATATTATTTGGATCGGGTTGTCAAACCGGATCAAACAAAACAAGGCTCTACAAAGCCCAACAATGTTTTTAATGAAAATTCCTTTTGTTTTCATCTTGTGTGCTTTGTGATCTTTTACTCTTCCAAAAATCTTCAACCCAAGCTCTGATACCAGTTGTTATGCTAGCGAAAGCTTTGATGCCAACAATGTTAGTTCAAGAACACAAAGATAAAACAATCACACATACGGTACACGAGGTTTTAACGTGGTTCGGCTAACCATGCCTACATCCACGGATGAGAGAGAATGATTCCACTATACAATAGAGAACATTACAGAGGACAAAACCAAATACAACTATTAGGTTCTCGAAACATCACATGTTTCCCCACTCCTTGTATCCATACCCTACTACAAGCCTTCTCACTCCACAGAGTACCTCTCGTTCTTCCTCACATCTTTATCCACCTCGTATAGTCTCTATCGGTCCATCTCCATCTCATGACCTAGAATATTTATAAAGATATTTCCAACAACCTTCCTTATTCTATAAGGAAGTCTAATATTACAATAATATATCAACCTAGAAATATTCTATATAATATTCTTTACAAAAAAAGAATTTATACTAATTAGGAATTTAGGATACTTCCTAACAGGTGAAACTCTCAAATGCCCACAGATAGAAATCTATGGTGGTGAATCAATTGAAATGACCATAATGTCCAATCTATGGTGGTGAGAATCACTTAAATGCCCATGGATGTCTAATCCATAGTGGTAATAACAGAAATGCCCACAGATGTCCAATTCATGGTGATAAAAACTAATCAAATGTCCAATCCATGATGGTGAAATAATCGAAATGCCCATGGATGTCTAATCCATGGTGGTGAAAATCTAGATCAAATGCCCATAGATGTTTGATCTATGGTGGTGATAAACTCAAACGCCCATAAATATCCAAATCTATGGTGGTGATAGTCTCAAAGGCCCATAAATATCCAATCCATGGTGGTGAATCAACCAAAATGCCCATGGTATCTAATCCATGAAAGTGAGAATCTAGATCAAATGCTCATGGATATCTGATCCATGGTGGTGAGAATCTAGATCAAATGCCCATAGATGTTTGATCTATAGTGGTGATAAACTCGGAGGCTCATAGATATCCAACCTATGGTGGTGAAGACTGATCAAATACCCATAGATGAGAAAATCTATGGTGGTGAAATAATTAAAATAAATACTCATAGATGAAAATCTATGGTAGTGAATCAATTGAAATGCCCATAGAAGATAATCTATGGTGATGAAAACCGATCAAGGCCCATAGATGAAAATCTATGGTGGTGAATCTGAAATGTCCATAAATGTATGATCCATGGTGGTGAGATAACTAAAATAAATGCCTATAGATGAAAATTTATGGTGGTGAGATAATTGTAACAAATGCCCATATATGAAAATCTATGGTGGTGAAGATTGAAATGCCCATAGATGTCTGATCTATGGTGGTAAATCTGAGATGCCCATAGATAAGAAAATCTATGGTGGTGAAAACTGATCAAGACCTACAGATGAAAATCTATGGTAGTGAATTTGAAATGCCCATAGATGAAAATCTATGGTGGTGAATCTAAAATGCCCATAGACATATGATCTATGGTGGTGAGATAACCCAGGGATGTCTAATCCATGGTGATGAGATAACTGATCAATGAAAGGGAATGCCCTAAATAAACTAAAGGAATGAGGTGCCTTAAAAGAATTGAAGGAAAATGGATGCCCTAAACAAATTGATGGAAAGAGGATGTCCTAAACAAACTAAAGAAATGGAGATGCCTTAAACAAACTGAAGAAAGAGGGATGCTTTAAACAAACTGACGACAAAGGGATGTTCGGAACAAACTAAAGGAATGGAGTGCCCTAAACAAACTGAAAGAAAGGGGACACCCTAAACAAAATGATAGCAATGGGATGCCCTAAACAAACTAAAGAAATGGGGATGAAATGCAATTTTCTATTAAGAACACCTAAAGCAAAAACAGGAACAAAGAATGAGGTTTACAACTAGAGGCACCCAAAAGAACCCTAAAAGAAGGAGTGACTAGGATAGTGATCAACTCAATGAAAAATGGGTATACCCTAAAAGAAGAGCTTTAAAAGGGGGAATGCCCCAAGTGATAACTCATAAGGATCAAAAAATGAGTCAAACGATCATGAAATCAGCAGGAGATGATAAAACCAGGGATGGGGTATGCCCAGTAGAAAAGCGCTAAGGAGGGTATGCCCCAATATGGGGACTCATAAGGATCGGGAAATAGATTGAGTAGTGAGAAAATCTGCAATAGACTTGATGAACTCAAAGATGGGGGTATGTCCCAGTGTAAGATATTGACCAACATAAGACACAAAATGTCATTACACAAGACACTATAGGATGCGCTCAATGACAATGCAATGAAAAAAATATAGCCTTAATGAACAAATGCTTAAACAAGACCATGCATCATAGAAACTATGCTAACAAAGCAAAACTAAAATAATAGACCAAACAAATGCTAACCAAGATTCCAAGTCTAAAAATGCAAGCAAAATAAGGCACGATATATCATCTATCAATGTGAAAACATCATCACAAATACATCAACAATCTAACAGGCCCTACCATCATGGAAGATGTTGAGCCTAATGTCCAAAGGCATGTGAAAACTCAACTAGAAAACTCAAGACTAGTTTTCATCATTCTTTGATCAATAGGGTGAAATAAGTTCATATAGGATAGTGAAATAGTTAGGCTCAAAAGAAGATATGTAAGGCTCTAACAAGATGGATGTAGGTATAATGGTATTAAAGGTAGGATGTTTGGATGTCCAACAAAGGTAAGTGAGTATCCACGTTGAACTAGGTGAGCTGAAAAGACTGAACCAAAATATCATCTTTATAATCCATCAAAAGTAGCAATCATAAATAGGAGGTCAAGTCTCAATGTCAAAAATCAATAAGGTGGCTATGCCCTATATCATCTCAAAATAGGCAAACCTCAAATAGAATAAACACTTCCAAAATCAATCACCAATGAGTAGGGTATACCCTAGTATAAGCATCTCTAAATCAAGCACCAATGGGAGAAGTACAATCCATCATGCATCATTGAGTCAAAGTGCATCTCTACTCTTTGAAGTCTCCTCATATTGTAACATGATGAGAATATCTGATCTCCTCCAAAGAATAAGCATGCCCTAGTGTAGATAATCAAGCAAAGTGGTATGTCTCAAAAAAATAATGCTTTCTGACATGGTCCTATTCCAATGTAAGTTGATGTCTCTAAGATCAGTCACCAATGAGAGGGTTATGCCAAAATATAGGGTAATCTCTAAAATGTTCAAGAACCAATATAGATTTCATAAGTGTCTACGCCATGATCCAATCATCTCAAAACTTCGTCAACACTGATAAGAGGCCTATGCTCCTATATAAACATATCAAATCACACAGCCAATGCAAAATGAAAAACTGATGAACTCTGAAAGAATGGTTGTCACAAAAATCTATCACCATCTGAGAGGGGCATGCCTTTGTGTAAGAACATCAAATGAAATATTTTTTTCACGTCTCATACTCCAACATGAAAGGAACACCTGATCACCTTTAGAGAATGGCTATGACTCAAAAATCCATCATCAACTATGAGAAGTATACCCCTGTGTAAAGTAATGTCGTTAGATCATGCACCACTGAGAAGAGTATGTTTTGGTATAAATTATCATCTCAAGAAAATCCTTTGCTGATTGGGAGGGGTATGCCCTAGTGTAGGGTATCAAGCAGACTGCTTACACATGCAATAAAAACTCTCTAAGGTGGTTATGCCACAATGTAAGTTCATACCACAACTCCTAGTCCATCACAATCAAAATGTTCTCCGACCAATCTTAAGTATTGCCTATGTGAGAGTTATTTGAACACAATGCATAATGTCATGGCCTTGGGGTGGTCTTAAGACTTGAGACGTAACATAGGCTAGGGTAATAAGATGAATAAATGAAGAGAAACTAAGCTCAATAATCCTAATGATAAAATCCCATACCCTCGTGTATAAAATGCAATATGTACAGAAAATCTCATGAACCATATTTTTTAAGACATCCAATATGAGTATATCGATGAAGAAGAAAGAATCCAAGATGACTATATCAATGATGAAAGAGAAAAAAAGGAAGATATCGAATACAAAATGTAAATCAACATGAACAAAGAACAATGTAGGAAAAACGAATGAGTTACCATGAGAAAAACAAATAGATCAAAGAAAAAAATGAATGAGCATTGATATACTCAAATCAAGTCATGGAAAACAATCAAATCATCAATGTATGTAATGATGAAAGAGACAAAAATCCAGAGTCCCTAGGAAAAGTTCACTCGTCTTTCACACATATAATACATAATAAGATAGACACAAAGGGAGAAAGACCTCTGAAAGCTCATATACAAACACTCACAAGCAATTGACTCAATAAAGCAGCCCTCAATAACTAATATATACACTCAATGGAGAATGACATTGTATACATACATACATACATATATGTGCCTATTTTTCTTTTTTTCTTTTTTTCTTTTTTCTTTTTTCTTCTTTCTTTTTTCTTTTTACCTACACATGCTCTGAATATCAACAAATGAGCTTCACTAAGAATACATAATGAAATGGATACAGTCTTAAACACTGATTTACATGAACTCTCTTTGATAAGATGACCTTCTCAACTAAGGATATCCAAACCAATGTCCATGAGTTGGGAATTGAAAGGGGATATGACTGTCCTCCATGCATTAAAATGTGAAAAATCATCACTCAAGGCATGGAAAGAAATGTGATAACAAAGACAAAAGATGGAACAAAGGATATAAATAGTGAGGTATGATAAAGAATGATGTTAGAACGATAACAAAATAGTGAAGAATGTGAGCCAATAAGTCCATGGCTCATGAATTTCCCAAATAAAGAAAATATACACTAAAAGACCCTTATCCTAATGTAAAAGGTGAGCAAGGTTATAAGAAAGAAAAGACTATAATGCTCATGCGAGGCTCAAAGGGCTAGCAACGGTTTAGATGTCAATAAAGGTAATAGAGTGTAAGCTAACCGAAATGAAGGTCACCCATCATATAACCATGGTCTCAAACATTGTGCTCTCAAACCCTTAAGTGATTGATATTGAAGATCGATGTCCATTTGATGTAACCACATCAACTATTTGGAATAGTGTGCCAAACCCTACTTTAAATGCTCCGTAATAATCTAAAAAATGATCATCTCAAAGAAAAATAGACGATGATCTCATCAAGCACAACTGCTCATCACAAGTCAACCCTCATCATGGAAGATCAACATCTATAGTCATGGCAACTATCTAAAGTCATGTGTAAAGATCTCAACATGAATACTTGATAATCGATTAAAAAATGATGCTCTAAATGGTAGAACAATCAACAATCTCATCAAATAACCATCTTAGGCTCATCTTAGGCTCAATCCCTTAAAACTCTACCTTGATGAATTAGAGAAGGATAAAAAGGATAAGTGATGAAAATGTGCAAAACTAGAATATGTAGGGGTGGAAAGGTCAAGTGATAATAAGGTAAGGGATAATGCTGCATAAGGCTCAAAACAGATAGGCACACAAGGATAAGGGGTTCAGAAGTGGGTAGGTACTGCTCTAATCATAAGATAGATGAGTTACAATCCTAAACTCCTTGGGTCAAGCCTTTAGTCCAAGGTTAAAAAGCTCAATATCGTCTATGATGGGTCAAACCTCAAGATCACAATGTGCATGTGAATAAATGCCTCAAGTTAAAATAAATAAAAAAATTAACACAACACATAATATATGGTCTTATGATGACTATCTAAAACTGGATATATGACAGAAACTCTAAGGTCATAAAGGTATCCACTATGAGATGACTACAAATGTGACTAAAGAATTTCTATCAATAATCCATAAAATGAAGTGTGAAAAACAACGCTATCACGGGATTGATACTCCATCTCCAAATAAGTATCCCTTGACTCTACTTCCAACTCAAGCTCCATAAATAAAAATGTTAAGGTGATCAAGACAAATTTGTCAAAACGGGGGGGAAAACATGCCTTTCACCTTCTGTAATAAAAATAATAAGTATTGGGTTAAGAATATAATCAAGTGAATCAATCAAATAATGAGGTATCAAGCCCATGATAAGTGAAAAATGGTGAACATGATTGATGGGCATATCTTAAAGTGTCAAACAGAATGACAACAAACCAAAAAAATGTTAACTCAAGAAAAGAAGATTGTCTAAAGCCCTAGGGAGAAAGTATGCTAGACTCAACAAGCAATAAGAAGAAACTAAAACCATATAGCAAAGGGGTTGTCCAACCAATACTCAAACTTGCATCAATCTCTAAGCATGCTCAACCGGAGATCGAAAAAGGGAGTATTGGATCCAGGCTATGACTAAAATGGCCCCATAGTGTGGACCCGCATTTTTCACGTGCGCCCCCACTCAATCGGCGAGACTCGCTTTTATTTGGTGAAAAATTAATTTTGGAAAAGTCAGATTTGCCACTTATTTTATTTTTATTTTAAAGGAAAAATAAAATAAGAAAGAAAACCCTAAAGAAGTGACTCCATAGTTTTTGGAAAAACGTGTCTTTGAAAAACCCGAGCCTAGGTCCGGGGATCAGGTTACCTATTGGGAAGGTACCTCTAAAAGGTAGCACCCTTCTAAGCCCTACAAAGGTCTCTACTGAGTAAGTTGAGGGAAATGAGGCAATTAATTGATTGATTGAGGGTACCCAAGTAGACTAAGGTGATTTAAAAAAAAAAACATGCTAAACAAGAAAAGTCAAATCATGATCATAAAAGAGATTTAGGGTGCGTAAATGGACTGCTTCTCAAACGCTATCACAAGACATCAAAGTTAGTTCAAATAATATATCATCTAACATGCGCTTTATTAGAAATAATAGAACAATGAAACATATATATCAAGACACCCAAGCACTATCAAATATAGGTGCAGTACAGTGACAGGCATATTCACAGAATTTAGAAGGTGGGTGATAGAGGGCATACTTGGATAACATAGATAATTTGTAACGTGCTTCTGCAAGTCATGAAGGGTTAGATAATAAATAATACAATAAATAAATTCTGGCATGCTTGTTATCTAATTAGCATAACAAAAATGATCAAAGTATACAAAATCATCAATTATCACCTACATCTTGTATATGATTCCTAAAAAAAATATGTAAGTATGAACACAATAAGTAGCAAAAGTGGTAGCAAAGATGAGTTTTGAAAAGATTTTCTTATGTAGGGGTTTCACCAAATCCCTAATTGGTACACACGACTTTAGCCTAGATTTATCCTATTTATTTGGGATCACAAGCTTGGATTCGTGTTCCTTTCAAGACCAAAATTTTATTTGAAAACTAAAAAAGATGCAAACCGATCAAAACATGGTCCACTACCACAAAAATAATTTATGGTGTCACTTTTAAAAAAATGACACCATATGGCTTAAAATCCACAAAAGTGACACATCATATAAAAGTTTCATTTAGGATTTATATATTGATTTTGTAGTTTTGATTTATTTTTTATTTTCTTGAATTATTTTTATTTGAGTTCAAATGTGACTACTTTGTTATGAAATTCATTAAAGAGATAATTGTTGATTCTACAATTATATACAGTAAAGGTTTTACTCATTTAATGAATTGTACATAGTTTCATACTTCCAATTATTGTGATATTAACGTTATTCTCATTTGATTTCAATTTGTTGACAAAAAACATATTCTCAAGTAGAATTTGATTAAATTAGAGGATAATGGATTACTTTTATCTTATAACTAATCATTAATCATGTTGATGTATTGTGATCATGCATGGTGAGTCCCTTAGTTGTTATATGGATTTTCCATTGGTATTGTATAGCATTACTTATTCTTTATGAACTATTTTTATATCATAATGGGAAAAAGAAAAAAAGCAAACATTAGTACTTAGATTTGTTTACTTTTTATAACATCACATTTTTATTTTCAATAAGAACTCTAAAACTCATTAAACTATGAAATGCAGGTATACACTCTTGGGAGGATAGTATGAAGATCACTAAAAAGAAAAGAGAAAGTGGCAACAAGATTTGGGTTTTTTTTTATGTGACTCTTATGCCATACATTATAGGACATAAATGTTATTTTATTTGGAATTGAGAATTTTGGGTTTTTGGATGTAACTCTTGTGTCATTTTATGGTTAGCCGGTTTTATGCATATGAAATGCAGGTATACATAAATGTTGGGATGCTTAACATTTCTTAATCATGTTTTAATGTGTAGTCACTTTTCTTTTTTTAGTTTTGGTGGGTTTGATGTGTTTGATGTACTATCGTTTTGTGAACATTTGATATACAAATATTACTAGATGATGTAATGTATTACAGGTTAATCCATAAGCATTATGAAAATATAAGTTAAATGTAATATGATTATTAAATTTATGGACAAAATTTAAACAGGTTGATCTTATTTATTAATAAACATTATAAAAATCTACAGGCTAATCAACCAAAAACAACCATATCTTCTATAATCATTTACAATGATGTGACACCATAACTCAAAGGTGATGCTTTTAATATAACACCTTATATATCTCACACAACTCTATATGAAATTAAGCATCACTAAAAATATATGGTGTCGCTTGTGAATGTGTCACTATTTATCTACTTTGGTGTCACTTCCAAATACGTCACCAATTGGTACCTTCTATGGTGTCAGTGGATAAGGTGACGCTATGCTGTAGTGACACCCTATGTTTATAGTGACTCATTATAAATGTCACCATATATCTTTTTCCTTGTAGTGCTCGATGCTTGGGAGTTATATCTAGATTTTGTTTAAGATTTATTTTGGTTCCTTCTCTACTTTAAGCTCATTGATTTCAGCATGAAATGAGGCCTTATTTAATGGATTGTTTGTTGCTTTGGGCATGCTCTATTTTGGGCTATTTCTTTCTCTATTCCTGGTATTAGTTTGTGTCTGTGCATTTGGCATGCACCTTTGGTCTAGACTTGTTACCCGAAGCCTCACTCTTGACACAAAGAAAGAGGATAAAAGATTTCAAAAGAGAAAGCAATGTTGAGAGCTGCTCATATCCCACCAGGTGCATCTCCAGCTCTCATTGCACTGAAACTATCTTTGATTCTTACTCTCAACCTCACATTCCCTTCAATCATTTGCAAATTCTCTTCATTTCCTTCTCTACACGCATTTCTTCCCAAAACATTCCTAGCCGGCTCACTTTATCCTCTTTCTCTTAGCCTAAAGAGATTCCTTCCCATGGTGGCTCAGCCATGTCCCAGAGCTTCATTTAGTTTTGGGGGCAACTCTGGAAGTGGTAGGGAAATATTAGTGCAACACTTGCTTATCAAGGAGGATGACCTTAATCTTCTATTGGAGCTTCAATAAAGGATTTCTGGCAGAATGGATTTGAGTGATCTGGTTGTGGAATACTCAATTTATCTGTCCAATGAAGAGGGTGGAATGCTTGGATGGGTGAGAAAGGGGCAAATGGTACTAGATTTAGAGGAGGTTGCATTTAATGCACTTTCAAACAAAGTTGTAAGGTGTAAAACAAAATTTGGATGACACTTGTTGCAAGTTATATCTGAATGGGAAGAATCATTACTTCATGACATTCAACCTGAGGAGCTTCATGCAAAAATGCAAGATCCCATTTTTTATTTTTTATTTTGAAGAGGTTCATTTGATTGATATTCGAGAACCTGAGAAAGTGACTCAAGCGTCATTGCCAGGTTTTCAGGTTCTTTCCCTCCAACAATTTGGGAACTAGGGACGAGAAATGAGCACTAAATTTGATCTTAAGAAGGATACTTATCTTATGTGTCACCATGGTAAGAATTGGGTTGCTAAAGATTTACATGGAAATGCACGTCATTTTCGACTTTTTTTTTAGGCTAACCTAGACGTCATCTACTCACAACTGGATGGGGTATTTTTTTATTTTTTATTTTATTTTGTTAGTTCCAAGAGATTAGAAGCTGGAGCAATGCATGAAAATATCCCAATGTTTCTCCTCGAGCAAAGAGTAACTTCTTCATAGTGCATGTACTAGTTGCAGTAATGGATGATTTCCAGAATCCTAGGCCCCACTCATGCATGGCCACCTTTGGCATGCAATCCCAACTACCACATCTCATATATATATATATTTTTAAATTCTTCATCTTTTGATATCAAAGTTTAATTTTTCAAAATTCCAATTTTTAAATTTAATTTTCAAGATTTCAATTTTCAAATAATTTTTAACACTTTAATTTCTAAATTTAATTTTCAAAATTTCAAATTTCAAAACTTTAATTTCTAGATTTAATTTTCAAAACTTTTGTTTTCAAATAATTTTCTAAAATTCCAATTTTCTAATTTAACTGTGAAAATTTTCATTTTCAAATAAATTTCCAAAATTCTGATTTTCAAATCTAATTTTCAAAACTTTCATTTTCAAATAAATTTCCAAAATTCCAATTTTCAAAACTTCCATTTTCAAATACTTTTCCAAAATTCCAATTTTCAAAACTCTCATTTTCAAATAATTTTTCAAATTCCAAATTTAATTTTCAAAACTTCCATTTTCAATTTTTTTTTAAACTTAATTTTTAAGATTTCAATTTTCAAAACTCTAGTTTTCTTTCAAATAATTTTAATTTTACTTCAGTTTTCAATTTTTATTATACCACTTTTTATCTTTCATTAGGGTCACTGAAAACCCCGTTTTTAAATAAACTTGCTACATTTCCTTCCAGGTAAGTACTTTCACAATTTTTTTTATTTTAAAATAATTTTCCGTTTTCATTGATTTTTAACAATATAAGCATGAAGGCAATTTTCATAATTCCAAAAAATGGAATTTGTGGGATTAATTCATGCAAAATAAATTGGGTTTTGGCGGGGGCCAATGTTCATAACATTTCTTTCGAAAATAATTCAAGTGAATTGCATGATTGATATTGTTTGATTTTGATTGGTTTTGTGTGAGATGTTTTATACTTATCATTACGCATTAACCCCGTTTCATTGATAGCACATCTTTACTTGATGTTAATGTATGATCTCACTTCCATTTTACTTATTCTCATGCATGATTCATTTTATAATTTGGTATTTATTGATTTCCTTATCAATTGTCACACTTACCTCACTTTATTTAGTAGAAGCCCATTTTTACGGCCTTAGAGGGGTGCTTTGGACTTTCGTCGTACCTTCCTTATAAGTAACTTAACCCCCGAACTCGATTTTGGTTTTTCATAGACTGTCTTTTCCAAATAAGGAGTCACACTTAAGGTTTTCCACTACAAGAAAAAAGATATATGGTGACATTTATAACGAGTCACCATAAACATAGGGTGTCACTACAACATAGCGCCACCTTCTCCACTGACACCATAGAGGGTACCAATTGGTGACGTATTTGGAAGTGACACCAAAGTAGATAAATGGTGACCCATTCAGAAGTGACACCATATATTTCTAGTGATGATAAGGTGTCGCATTAAATGCATCATCTTTGAGTTATGATGTCATATTAAATGCATCACCTTTGAGTAATGGTGTCACATCATTGTAAATTATTGTGGAAGATATGATTGCTTTTAGTTATAGATTTTTGTAATGCTTATGAATTAATAAGTAAGATTAACCTATTTATATTTTGTCCATAAATATAACAATCATATTATATTTAACTCATTTTTCTGTAATGTTTCTGGAATAACTCATAATACATTTATCATCTAATAATATTTGTATATCAAATGTTCACACAAAAATATAATATATCCAACATATCAAACCCATCAAAACTAAAAAAAGAATAGTGAATACATACCAAAACATGATTTAGAAATGTTAAAGATCCCAAGATTCATGTATACCTCCATTTCATAAGCATAAAACCGGCTAACTATAAAATGACATAAGAGTCCCATCTAAAAATCTAAATTTCTCAGTACTAATTAAAGTAACATTTATGTCCTACAACGTATGACATAAGAGTTGCATTTAAAAACCCAAAATCTTGTTGCCTTCTTCTTTCTTTTTATTCTCCATTCCACCATCCCAAAAGTGTATACCTGCATTTCATAGTTTAATGAGTTTTATAGATTTTTATTGAAGAAAATAAACATGGATCGATGTTATCATAAATGAACAAATCTAAGAACTTTTTTTTTTCTTTTTTTTTTTTCAAATAGAAACATTATTCAAAGAACCTATGGAAAAAATGTAGTAGCTAAAGGACTCACCATGCATGGTGATCATGATGCATCAACATGATTCATGATTAGTTGTAGCACAAAAGTAGCCCATTCTCCTCTAATTTCATCGAATTCTACTTGAGAATATGTTTTTTTATCACCAAACTGAAATCAAGTAAGAAAATAACATTAAAATGCATAACATTTGGAAGCCTAAAACTATGTACAATTCATTAAATTTGTAATACCTTTGAAGCAATAATTGTAGGATAAAAAATTATCTCTTTTATGAATCTCATAACAAAGTAGCCACATTCGAATCCTCCTTCTTGTCTTGGACACTAATCGATCAATTATAAAATAACATTAGTACTCATATATATAAATGGTGCAAATGCATAAGCTAATGTGTAAAGAAAATTTTTTGGATGTCACCTGCACTAGTTGGCAAGATGGCTCCCTCTTGGATGTTTTCTTTGCAGATATTCGAAGAGCCCTATGTAAATAGGTTCAATGGGTACATTTTTAAAATAGGTAAATGTTATATGTTTTAACATATATATAAATAATAAAAAATATGTGTTTGAGATGAATGTATTTTAAAAAAACAAAATAATACTATGGAAAATAATAGGAAGAACTTACATGTTTACGATATCCTTTAAGTCCTCACATGGTTTGTGATGCATAGGGTCAAGATAGTGGACTATCATTTTCCTTGGCTCAATCACTACCAAGACCCAATGAAAGCTAAAGCATTAAAAACAAAAGTAGCATCTAATTAGAAATATAAATCAATCATAAAACCTCAAATTAAAGTATAATATTTGTCACTTACTCGGGGTTGTAGGGTATGAAAACATATTTAGCATCTTGGCACTCCATAAACCTAATCAACTATAAATAATTAAAATAAAATAAAAATATGCAAGTTGTGGTATTTGTGGCTTTTCTATGTTTTTGTATGGTGTCAGAATTTTCCAATTTATAAAACTTGTAAAAGACAAAACACAAAAATGCTACATCATATAATAGAAAATCATATATTTTAAACAATGTTTGCTTAAAGATGAAGTGGTCATACAAGGAAAAGGTTGAACTGATTTAATAGAAAATCATCACTATCCTGAGATGTGAGTCTTGCTGATTTGGACACAAGTTTAAACAATGTTTTAAAAATTATTTACATAAAGATGACATAACATAATTTTATTTTTATTTTTTTTAAAACAAACATTTGTGGATAGTTGTTGTATACTCTTTAACATTTCCTTTACTACAAATTAACCTTAGAAGCTAGGTAGTTAATTTTTTTATAAGGTTTATGAGTTTCATTATAAAAATTATTGCTAATAAGAATGGATTTGTTGGAGCCCTTAATTTTTATTAGGCATATATATGTGATATTGTGGTTCTAATACCGATTCATTGGATTGAAATGATTGAATTACATAAAAGATAACCAAAAGAAATAAAATAGGAGAAAATTATTGACTTTTATCAATTTTCTTGAGTATTACACAACCTTTTATTTAATTCATACTTATAAAAAATTACTTATATATATTTCACTCAAACTAAAAATATTCTATTTTTAAAAAAATCAAAATTAAATAAAAATGTTGATTTCATTAGGCGTACCAGAAGTTAAGCTGAAAACTGGTTGGGAGATACAGGTGATCAAAGTAAAAAACTTGCAATCTCTGAATGATGCGGTAGTACAGTGTAGAAGTCAACCAAGAATGATGCCACCATTGCTCCTACACCTAACTTGGTGAGCCAACAGGTGGACCTTAGCAATGCTACGACCTGCTTCTAGTTGTTAGTCAGTGCAGTATAAAAATGACACAATACAACAGCTAGAGAGAGCACCACAGCCATGGAATCTGACACAACAAATGCTTTAAAATCTGGCCTGTCGCTTAAAATGGCCATGCCGTCACTATCACTATACCCTCCGGGCAGTATAAAACTTGCAGCAAAGGATACAGTGGCGAAAAGTGCGGCCACTAGAAAATGGCTATCACTTGCTTTCCTTAAGAAAGAGGTGTCTAAGCCTTTATTACGTTTGCTTTGGTTGTTGTCCTCAAAAGTGATTTAATAGAAAATCATCACTATGAGTCTTGCTGATTTGGACACAAGTTTAAACAATGTTTTAAAAATTATTTACATAAAGTTTTACTTTTATTTTACATGATACCATATATTTTAAAAAAATGTAAAACTCAAATACATTCACGCTGCTACGAAACCAATTACTCCACCTAATATTCCAAGCTCATGAAAAACATCCCCAGCCCACATTCAAATCCATTCATAAATCTTAAAAGACTGACTATATATGCACTTCTATTAAAAAGCCAAACACCAGAAGTCTATTTATAAAATAAATGTGTCTAATACACATCACAAAAAACCAATATTTATAGTTACAGAAACATTCTTTAAACACACAAAATCTAACATTTATATCAATGTTTTTTGTTGTTTCATTAATACAATCAATCTTGAATTGGAATTTAATTCAATCAACAAATCAAAACCATAAGATTTTGAGTCATGTGTTTTTGCCTTATTTTTCCCCTCTACACGTGTTGGATACGAAGCATATGAGTCAATTAACTTTGACTCAAGGCACAAGAACAATAATGAATTCCATACTCTAATGGATGACCTTTTGACCCATTAATTCCTTAGGGTCTGATTGGAACCCACCCAGTCGGTACTAACAGTAACAGTTTCCATCATTAATAGTAACAAATTTCCTCAAAATCCTCATGTAGATTAATCCAAATAATGGATTTGAAGATTCTGTGACAACCCCAAACGACCTCTTAAATATAATGGAACAGAAAAATCATTCCAAACAGAAAAATCATTCCTTTTTTTTTTTCTCTCTCTCGTTTTTTAGAATGGATGAAGATTATGTGGTAGTATATCTTAAATAAAATTTGTACCTATCGTTCTCACACAAATACATATTAAAAATGATTCCTTTTTTCTTGTTTTCCACTTGTTTTTATGAAGTTGATAGTGTGTTTGGTTCAGATTAAAAAATCAATTAATCTACAGATTTTTTCTTCTATGCTAGAACTTTAAACCTAAGTTTTTGTTCCCTACAACTAAAAAAAACACAGTTCATTAAAACCATAATACATAAATGTTGAAACAATCAATATAATGACATTAATAAAAGAAAAAAGATGATAGATCTAAGAGATTTTGGCTTACCTAGGAGTCCACCAAGAGAAGAATGTCGATTGTGAGCGTGTTGACAATGGGTGAGAGAAAAGGTAGAAGAAGATTATGATTTTAATTATATATAGGGTTTGTATATTGAGATTTTTTGGATTGTGGGTGTCATGTGGAAACAATGGGCTTTTTATATATTGGCCCTCATTATTAATTCTAAAAGTGGGCTCAAGTAGGCTCATTAAGTTATAATACTTAAAAAAAAATTATTTTATATGATGTCACTTCCCGAAAAATGACACTATTAATATAAAACTAACACCATCTAACTACATCAATTGAAGATTTTTAATATGATGTGTCACCTTTATTAATTATAAACCTTATGGTGTCATTATTTTAAAAGTGACACCATAAATAGTGACACCATAAATTATTTTTGTAGTAGTGTTCTTTCTTATTTTTGTTTTCTCTTAAAAATAAAACAAAAATAAGTGGCGATTCCAAGTCTTTTCTAAAAATCATATTTTCACCAAATAAATAAAAAAGCGAGTCACGTCATTGAGTTGTAATGCATGGAGCAAAATGCGGGGTCCACAATATATATATATATATATATATATATATATATATATATTTCTGGATAATTTATTAAAAACAAATATTTGGATTTTTATGGAAGACAATTTTTTGGAATTTTATTAAAAACAATTTTTTTTGAACTTTGGGTTGTTTAAAAGAGATTTTATGGAATTTTATTAAATACAATTTTCTAGACTTATTATTAAAGTGATTTTTTTTATATAATTTATTTATTAAAATAATTTTCTGCAACCTTTTAAAATAAAATTTTTGGAACTTTTTAAAACAAATCTTCTAGAACTTTTTATTAGAATGAATTTTCTAAACCTTTTAAAAGGAGTTTTCTGGACTCTTTTTATTCAAAAATTCTGGATATATTTATTAAATAAAATACCAAAGAACCAACATGAATAGATTGATAATCTAAATAACACTAAAAAAAAAAAAAGATAAACTAAAGCAAATATAAATGATATATAAAGCTATTAAACATAGTGGTGTTAACATATGAACAAACAGATTTAAAATGGATTAATGTATGAATAGAAATATATATATACATGGACAAGAAGTTTACAAAAAATTAGCATGTGAGTATAAAATTTGCATTACGAAAACAAATGAAATAACCAACAATACACACAACCAATAAACATATTTAAAAGAATTTTTACAAAAACTAACAAAAGAATTGGTAGGAAAGAAGATGTGCACTCAAGTGGAGGATCAACTAGGAATGGCAATTTCACGGGTTTTTCAGGTCACCCGCCCCACCCCGCCCTAATTAGAACGGGTATGGGAGCATAGAAATCGGGGATGGGATGGGTTCAGGTTTTAAAAAAAAACCCGAATCAGGTTCGGGGCGAGATCGGGTTTAGTAACAATATGCCCCGCCCCGCCCCGAATATGAAATTACAAGTTTACCCCCACCTATAAATATTTGCTTCCTATCCTTTTTGGTCTTCCTCTCCCGTTTTAGGTTTTTTTTCTCTCGTTTTAAGGTTCTCGTTCCTGGGGTTGTTGATGAGAACACAAGTGATGATGGAGACGGAGCTATCCCGAATCACCTGAGATGACCTCATCATACTAGATTGCCTCGACCTTTTTCTGTACCAGTTTCCAGTGTGAAGAAATGGCTTCCGCAAATCCTTCCCATCCTCGTTCTCGTCCCTGAAACTCATCCCTAATCTGCAATCAGCAACTCAAGTGTTCGTCAAAATGCTAAAAGATGGTGTGTTTTGGACAGTTGGAGTACTCAATGCAGAAATCCATCAGATAATCCACCCGAAACTGCCATTTTCTCCATGGGAATCGTTTTAGGTATTTTTTTTTTGGAATTTTGATTTTTTGGTTTTGGGTGTTTTTTTGTCAGTTTCTGGGCAAAAGATGAGAGATTTGAATGTTGATTTGTTTGGTTTGGGGTGTTTTTTTTGTCAATTTCTGGGCAAAAGATGAGAAATTTGTTGGTGATATTTGGGATTGTCCAGATTTGTAATCTGGTGGCAACAAGGTGGTCTTTTTGCTAATTTATTTTCCTCATTTCAGCAGTTTGTAACTCATTGTTTTCACCTGTTTTTGGGCAACCTGGGTCGGAACGGCCGAGGATGGAATTTTGATTATTATTTCAAAACGGGGATGAGATTACATACCCCGCCCCACCCCGGGTTTGGGACGGGGATGAGATTTGTTTTGAATAAACGAGACGGGGTTGGGATGAGGGCAACCCGTCCCGAACCCGTCCCGTTGCCATTCCTAGGATCAACCCGTATGCTCTCTACACTTTCGATGACAGCTCCAAGTAACAATACAAATAAAAAAACCCTTCCCTGCCAAAACATAGAAATCCAAAAAAATAATAGAGAAAAGAAATTAATCATGATATATATATATATATATATATATACACACGAGCCCCCTCTTATGTCTAGGATTTAGTGTCCAATAAAAATATCGATAATCACGAATATATTGATACTTTTATTTTACGGATATATTAAATATATATCAAAAGATATTTGACATAAAATATTGTTCATGTAAAAATTAATAAAAATTTTTAAAAAATAAAAACTCTAAAAAAATTATAGAAGAAGTAAAAATAAACATTTTAAAGTTTTTTTATAAAAAAATTAGATTTATATATATATATATATAAAATATTGTCATATTTGATAATAATATGCTCTACGTAGATAAAAATATAAATTTTATAAGTATATATTTACTATTAAGTTGAATTATATATTATTTTACAATAATATTATGATAAATTTTATAATTTTTAAATATATTTAATATTAAAATTATGATTCATTTTAATTTAAATGTATTAAATGATATCAAATATTGATAAAATATTTAGAAATATCGATTGTAACGTGAAAAAAATAAAAAAAAAATCAATTAAATATCAATAAAATATAAAAAAAATCTCGATTGATGGATATATATTCCCGAATTTTATATCGGGATGCACAGATATTGAATATATCAAGGATATATTGGTAATATATCAGTATTTTAAACCTTGCCCTTACATGTCGGCTTCCTGAACATTTCATTTTCTCCAAATCTCGCTCTTTCACGTGGTGCACATGATCCATAACTCAGCCAATAATGCAATGACAAAAAATGAAGCTCATGATAAATAAAAGAAGTATAAGAAACCAAGCCCGATAGAATAGCAAATAAAGCCCAAACAACCCAATTCAATCAAACGGGCCCAAATTCTCAAAAACTGCAAGTGTAGGAATCAAAGGGAATAAATTCACCCGTTTTTTTAATCCCTATGAAAAAAATGGGGGTAGTGAATCGATTGCAATGAGAGGGAAAGAGGGAACAGAAATGAGCTGCACTGGAGCTTCGATGGTGGGCGGGGTGGTGGAGCTAATGCGAGTGGCAACGAGTGGTTGTCGGTGCAGCGCAATGGCAGTGAACAGCGTGGAGGTGGACTGGCGGCATCACGGTGAGCAGGTCTGGAGGATGAGGAAGAGAATGGAGGGAGAGAAGAGGAAGGAGAGAAAAGGAGATAGGAGAAAGGGGTGGAGGTCAGAATGGTATGTGGGGTTTGAGAGTCTTCATCCCTTTTTGATTATGGTTGTCGTTCAAGAATGTGATTGACGATCTATTGACAAGTATGTTTGCCAACCCCATTGGCCCAAACCTTAATCTATGAAATGTTGTGCGACAACCTCTTATATGTTTCTTTCTGCAGCATGGACATAGCTGGACACTGTCTTCTACACAGCAAAGGACATTAAAACTCAAAGTTTACTGAAGAAGCGTAATCTACAAAATAAAAATGGAGACCACAAACATATTTGTGAGGTTGTTGAATGTATCAGAAACAAATCTTCACCATCTGCATCTTCTTTCTCCCTTTCAGAACACCAGTTCAAAAGCTGCCACTTTAATCATATTTTCTGAAAACAATAATAATAATAAAGATTATATTTAAATCTCAAAAAATGATTCTCTCATTTTGGTTTTATTAAAAAAATATATAAAATAATTATAATTAATTAATATTTTATATATTTTTAAATTATATATTTACAAAGAATTAAAATAAGTGAAATAAATTTTAAAAACATCTAAAAATAATATATTTATTTTAAATTTAATTTTTATTTCCTTTTTATCATTTTTCTATTTATTCTCTCTGCGTTCGATTTTCTCCCAAAATTTTCGGAAATCAAAGATAGCGCAAACTCTTTGATCCATCAGGAACCTGCCTTCTACAAAATCAAAAAATAAAAAAAATAAAAATACCACTCTTTATGTTAATTTAGTAACCAAAGGAAAACTGCTACCTGTATCATACCGCACCTTATCATAAGAAGCAGGCCTTCCAGATGACAATTGTGTTAACTCTTTCAAGAAACTGCAAACATTAAAAATAGGGTGAAGAAGGGATTTGATTGTTGTCTAATTAATGGACCTTTAACTTTGTAAGTCTAAGATTTTGTAATTAATTCGTAAGTCCAAAATATCTAGGATGTCTCGTATTTTGTCTTTGCCTTCCCCGCCCCCCCCCCCCCCTCCCTCATAAATTGGGCTCTAAGCATCAATTGCCCATACTTAGGCCACCATTTTTTATTTCACACCACGCAAAAGTTACTTATTTTAATTTCTTTTTTCAAAAAAAGTAGGTTGAACCCGTATTTACCAAATGCAGTTTCATTTTTTAATCAAAATTTTTGTAAATGGGTTTCATTTTTTTATAACTAAAATTACATTTATCAGTGCCATTTTATTTTTGAAAATTTTAATTTCCTATTTTTTCATATTTTTTATAATTTTATTTTTTATTTTGTCTTATTTATTTATATAATTTTATTGTTTTTAAGACTATTAATTTATTGGTAAGTAAAATAGTAGTTTATTATTATTTTTAAAAATTTAGCTTTATTCAAGTAATAGTAGAGTGGTAAGTTTTAATATAATTTTTTTATTATTTTAAAGTATATATTTTAAATTTTATAAAATAAAATTATTAATTGATAAATAAAAATCTTTAATCTAGAACTTTTATATCTTTTTTTATTTATAATTATAAATTTCAACAATACACACCCAATGTATGTAAATAAGATTTGTGAGAACGGCCCACTTACCTAACCACCATTGTTGCCCTTGTTGCTTTCATTGTTCCAGTGCTCCTCAGCCTCATTGATTTGAAGTTTCAAAAGAAGGTTGGCTCTGTAATACAAGCGCACCCTATAAATGTAAAACAAAAGCTAAATGGACTGAAAGTGTTTAACTGGATACCAAACAATGTATCATTCATATTGTTTACTACAAGAAAAAAAGGAATCAATGATGCTTTTTAAGTGTCAAGAAAAGTATAAGATGACGTTTCTCTAAAGCGTCCTCTTCTCCCCTGTCATTATATGTTTTAGTCAATAATGACGCTTCTAGGAAGCATCATCTTTGATTTATACATTCAATGACACTTAAAGAAGTGTCATCTTTGAATAACGTTAATGATGATACTTATAAATCATCTTTGAGTATTTTTTACTAAAATAGTTTTTATAAAATTGTCATTGTTGACACTCATACGGGCGTCATCTTTGGATTATTTTTTCAATGACACTTTTAAAAGCGCCATCTTTGGTTATGTTAATAATGACACTTAATAGAAGATTCATCTTTAAGCATTTTATTTTAATAATAATATTGCTATTATGTTTTTAAAACAATGAATTTCCTATATAATTAAATAAAAGCAAAAGCAATTCTAAATCATAGAATTAAATTGAATTTTATAAATTAAAATATCTCCAAATATTAATATACAATGGCTTAGTTTGAATAATTAGTATAATTACTTGTATACAAATTATAAATTTGCTCATTAGATCAAAATATTTCAATGAGAATTTTTAAATCCAATATAAGAACAAATATCGGCGCAATGACTACGAAAAGAAACCATCATCAACAAAAACCTAATTCAACCTCCTAATGATTTAAATGATATCATCTTCATGATTTTCAGCATCGCTTCATTGTAATGATTTCTCATCTTCTTGTAAGCCAATTTCCTTTGCAAGCTATAAAAAAAATAATAAAAAAATATAAACTTTTAAATTATACATGTAACAACCAATATAATTGAAACAAAAAAATATAAGAATATAAAATAATCCAGCATGTTAATTAGCTTTTGTTCAAGCAAAGCAATAAAACAAACATACTAATTAGTTATATCTCAATCCCACTTGTAAACAATTTTCCTTATCATTAATTTTCATGCTGTATTTTCTTAGAACATTTTAAATCTTGAAATCATGATAGGTTAACTTTAGATAGGATATTTCTAAATGAGTGTAGTGCATGTCTAGTAAGCTAATTTACTCGTAATATTTGACCCTGAGGTAGTTGATATAGAGAAATTAACATCTTGGTAGTTTAGCCATGACCCAATTGTTGAAAATATGCAAGTTGATGTGTAGGCAATAAATATGCAGGTTGATAGTTCTTTCCTAATTGTATTATTGCTATAAATATGCAAGCTAATATGTAGGCCGTAAATTTTCCCAGAATAGTGACCAAACTAGTTTTCTAGAATAATTTCTTAGAGCTGTATATATATCCCTATTGTAATCTTAGTATATGTATGAATAAAATTTAAATTTCTCCACATGGTATTAGAGTTGGTTAGAGTTATGCCCTAAGGGGGTCTTTTTTTGTTGGCCGGGGGGATGGGGGGGAGTGGTATGGGCTATTCTATGGTAGAATCTGGTGGCCTTCATCGTCCTCTTACTTTGCATTCATTGTGAAGACTTTCTTTTCTTATATTTGATCAGCGTTATCTAGATTTTCCCTTTGAAAAACTTGGCCTCAATTGCCTAGTATCTCTCTCAGATTTCTGGTTTTTGTTACCCAGAAATTTTTTCTCACAACCTATGGAATTAATATTTAAACTTCCTTTTCTATAGCCCTTGTTGTCCTTTATCACCTTATCCAAAGTCATGATCAATTTATCTTCTTCCCAAACCAGAGTTAGTCACTACCCTTACTTTTCCTACTGAAAATCCTGATTCCCAAATCACAATTTGCAAACTTAATGGCACACTTGTCTTGGATGGTCACAATATACCAAGTTATTCATCAAAAGCAAAAAGAAGATGGGTGATTTGTTAGAGAAAGTTCCCATTCCTAAGGATGATGATCCTAAGTTGGAGACATGGGAAGCTGAAAATTCCATGATCATGCCTTGGTTGCTTCATTCTATGCAACCAAAAATCAACAAATCACTTCTCTTTCTTTCAACAGCTAAGGAAATTTGGGAAGTTATGACATTCATATTCAAAGGTGGAGATAAAGGCTCAAGTTTATGACTTAAAGAATTAAATTCACTCTATGAAGCAATGGTTGTTATCTGTGACGGAGTATTATGATATGCTAGAAGGCTTATGACTAGAACTGGTTCACTATCAACATAATGGAATCTGTTGCTATTCAACTGCAGAACTTGATTGAAGAAGACAAGAATTTTGCTTTCTTGGCTGGTTTAAATCCTGACCTAGATCAAGGGTTCAAGTTCTAGGAAAAGAACATTTTCCCTCAATGAAAGAAGCATTTGCTTATGTACATGCAGAAGAGAGTCGTTAGATTGTGATGTTGGAAAAACCATACATCAAGAATTTGGCTCTTGCAATTCCCAAATCCAATAATTATTATACAACTGAGAAACAAGAAGGAAGGAGATCAAGTGATTGAATGAAAATAGCACTAGGTGGTGTGATTTTTGTACCAAACCTCAACATGTACATGCACAAGAGACCTATCGGAAAATTCATGGAAAGCCCTATTCCATTGGGAAAAATGATGGAAAATGAGAGTAGTGTGGCCAGAGTCAAAATTAGGTTTTCAGTGGATAACAAGAAGGAAGAAACTTCTATGGGTAGTCAAGAGTTTGAAGGATCTAATAAGGAACAACTGGAAAAATTAAAGGGCTTACTTCACCAAATGAACACTTCCATGTCTATGTGCTCCTATGTTCAACAAGGTGATATCTCTAAAGGCTTAATTACTTTTTCAGTTTGTTATTCTGACCCTTGGATTCCCAAGTGGTGGATTGGGTGCACAACACCTGAATTTCTATATGAAGGTATTTTTTTTCATGTTACGAGCACTTAGTTTCCGGAATCCAACCTATTGGTAGCTTTGGTAAAGCTCTATCTTCCTTGGACACTCTTGTCAACTTACCATACCAATTGAAAAGGGTCAAGAACCATCGAAAACCTTGCAGAAAATCCTTGATTGCAGCAGCTTCAAATTGGAGAACCTTGCGCTCCCCCTGAGACAAAAAGAATTAAAAAAGACATGCAATACTTACTGACATCTTAGTTTTTAAACCAGAAAAATATATCACAGCTTAGAAATGAGAAGTTTGATGGTTCTTTTTCTTTGATAAGCTAAATTTTCGAGCATGAATAATTTTTTCCCTCATAAGTAAAATCTTAACTAGTTTATGTTACAAATATTACTTCCTAACTGTTCATATGGGCTAGTGTCTCCAGAATTCTATCTTCCCTCTGTCAATACCCTTCTACAGGTTATATGCCCATTAAGGGGGTCAAGGGGAGAGGTATTGTTTTATAGGTTATATATATCCAATTAATTTTGCTTCCAGGCAACATTCAAGCCTTATTCCTTGAGGCTCATCTCAATGCAAGCCTCATGGAAAATTGAAAGCACAAGCTTCAAGGTGTGAAGTCCTCAAGTCTGCACTTTTTCTCATAAAAGTAACACTGTTTCTCATAAAAGTAACTAAGTTTATGTCAAAAAAATCAGTCAAGGAATAGTTTAGTTGTAAAATTTAGTAACATTCTAGTCTCATAAAGCTATCATCTAGTTCCTTCTCTAGACGTGATTTTGTTGGAATTTAGAATTGTAGTTCACTTATTTTCATTGGGAGCGAAAAAAATTTGTTTTGAATAGCCTAGGCATGTAAAATTTTATTGTAAGCTTCCTTGCCTAGACTGGGTCTGTTTTCCCAAACCTTTACAACTATTACATTACATAGTTTCATCTACTTTTCAGGTTAGAACTGCTACGAGAACATGAAAGCTACAAGGAAGAACAAGTGGAGGAATTAAAACACTCTATGCAAAGTGGAATGGTTAGTTTTCACTTCAATATTCCTCCAGGCTCCAGCTATAACTATATCTTGTTTCTGGCCCTTAAGGCCTAGCTCAATGGTAAAGGGTTGGACTGGGTTTATGGGAGGTTCAGGTTTAAGTTCTAGTGTTAACAAGAAACGAAAACTATATTTTGCTTCTGATAAAAAAATCTTATGGCAATTATGATTTCTCATCTCTGTTATTTCATTTGAACTCCCAAACACAGGCAATGAAAGAGCAAGCTCAGCTCAGGGAAGAGATGGCTTACCAGTACAAAGTTGGCAGCTTTGAGGTGAGCTTAATGACCCAATTCCTCGAGTGATTTCCAATCATTTTCTGCTTATTGTTCTTATTTTGTGCCCATTTATATCAATACTCAATAGGCTGCAGATGCCATCCAAAGAAGATTGGATCCAGATGTTGCTATGTAAAAGAGTAGCTGGTCATAGTCTTGGGATGGAAATCCTGTCATGCTTGGAACACCTTGCATTAGGATGCAAGGTTCGTCTGGATCCTTCTTTTGTTAGGCTTACTAAGAGGATCTCTTTTGACTTTTTTCCTTCTTCATAGAAAATACAGCAGGGTTCAAACTTATGTTCTAGGTTCGACTACTTTGCTGCTCTTTTCCCATGTTTGTAGATCTATGGAAGAGTGTCTTGTTTTAACTGCTTCTGTACCACATGCAATACTGATCAATTGCTCCTTTGTGCTCACCGCTTCTTAGAAAAGATAATGTTTGTATTCTTTTTTATGGGTTCTACATCTTTGTTAATTTTTCATGACTTGTAATTGAATCTATGTTACCCTAATTGTTTTACAAGTTAACGATTCTGTAATTTATAGCTGAATCTATATCAATCTAATCTTACATTTGAAAACACCAGCGTGGAAAAAGGTACAGGGCCCGGTTCTGATACATGATGAATCTGGACTTGATGGGATTAAGAAAAAAAAGAGCATGCAAGTCATGGATGCATTTAATTTTCCCTTTTAAACAAATAGGCCCATATAGTCAATTAGCTTGTATGCATATTGATTGAGTAGATCTAGACCATATCAGTTTTGACATGGTCTAGATTACATATGGTAAAAAATCATATAGTCAATTAACCCTACTTCCAGTTGTTAACAAAGCACTAATTACATATGGTAAAAAATCATAAAGAAAAGGGAACAAAAGAAAAATAAAGGGAAAGCAGGAATTCAACTCGAGTTTTGACATGTCTTAACTTGTTCTCGGTCCAAATACAGATGCTTCTCATCAACTTCAACCATCAAATTGTGGTTCCCACATTTATTTAAATAAAAGTGTACTTCATAGAAATGTTGGAAGATGCTTGGCCACACATCAATAAAACATGTTCAGAATGATGAGCAACTCTCATTAGTGGCATTAAAATACAAGGGATACAAGCTTAAAGCTGTTGCTTTCTACTATTTCATAATCATCAGTTTTTTTAGACAACCTAATTACAGACAATGGCAGCCTCTTAACAAAAATCTAAAGTGCAACTGCAAGAAAGGGACATCTCTTAATACAATCCCATGAATAGCACGGAATATCAACAAAACAAGAAGTATAGCATGTACAAAAAATTAGTTGGTGAAGCAGGAATAATATGTGTATATCCCAGAAGAAAAAAGAAGATAACTTAAAAATAAACAGAGGAAAAAAAATGTGAAAGTAGTGACTTAGGCATGGTGTACTAGTTTTATGTCTTCAGTCTCTTTTGTGATTGATCTGAGTCCTCGGCACTGCTTGCATCCCTGTGATGTGCAATTATATGATTGCTAGGAGGGGGTTCTCATGATCCTGGATCAAAATGAAATAAAGAAATCAATAAGAAAGATCCATAAGAGAGGAACTTTTGTTAGCTAACAAAGTCCACAAAACAACTGTTAAACAATATAAAAAAATTGGAATGAAGCCTCCTTTGTTTCTACAATTGAAATAACGACAAAAGTAAAAACTAGAAAGAAAGAGGAGCCTAAACTGAATCTAAAGCATACTAATTTTAAGAAACAAAGAATATACCGTTTATATTATATTAGTATGGATGAGAATCATATAGGTATATGAATTTTGCATTAGAAAAAGAATAAAATAAAATAAAATTCAATGTTCACATGTAATCAAATTTATAGGTATATCAAATTCAATGTTCACAAAGTCCACAAGAAACCCCATGTTCCTTAGGTTGTCCATACAATATTCATATGCCCATTCTTCCCAAGCTTGCACTAGGGGTATAAACCCATGTCAATAATCTCACTGGTTCAAATTTAGTGTACTCCACAACATAAACCTGAAAATCTAGGCGCACTAGAGGAGTTCACAAAGCTCTTTCTAAGCAAAATAAGGCAACTCAACTTGAAAATCTTTCCCAGGACATTGTCTTATAAATATTAAAATTATGGGTTAGGTTCATAAATTTAGAAGAGGAGGGTATGGTCTCGTATTTGAGGAAAAAAATATCTTACCCACAAAAAATCACTAAAATGGTTTGATGTTCAAAATGACTGGCAAATAAATAATTGAAACGTGGCCTACCATACTCTAGAGGTTGAATGGTAAAATGTTAGTGCTACTTTAAATCAATAACTTGGAGAAAATCATTGTTTCATCTACTAACAGTAGGAAACAGATGAGACACTTGAGTGAAATTACCTTATAGATAGTAAAGACAGGAGAATTTACACCACTCCAGATATGAGGGTGATCAGATGCCATTGCCAAGCCATATGTTAGATGAACCCCTAGTGTTGCTGAAGTAGAGTTCTCAATCTGTTAAACAACAAAGGGCAACCATGTAAGTTTACTTGAGACCTTATGCAAATTTGAAGTCACAGATGCATAATTGGAGAATCAATCTCAAAGTTAGTGACTCCAGATTAGGGAAAACTAAAATTTAATGTTACCCTTTCTCCCATGTCATCAAGCATGACATCTTGGCCTACTGGAAAGGAGAATTATTTGCTTTGTTGTTCCTTATTAGTTCATCAGAAAATATGGAGTGATTCCCAAGTGCAGAGCAAGATTGGGTAACAGGTTTAGATTTTGGCTATTCCCTATATAAATTATGTTTATGAACTCCAAGATTACCGATTATGCATAGTTTAAAATGAAAAAAAAATGTTCTTACAAGATGAAGTAAATCAAAAGTGTTTACCTCCATTATCTATTGGGAAGGATCTCTCATTCAATGCTTGGCTCAAAGTTAGTGACTAATTCTCGTCCATTGCATTTTATGGTAACCTTGTCGAAGACCCTGTTTTCAAGAGAACGAAAACATCCAATCTTCTTCCAACCCATGGACTCCTCTCTTCAGCTGGTCCTTTGATTCGAACTATATTGACCCCAAAATAAACCTTCTTAACCAGATGCATATTAGATTCAAGTCGGCCTTGGAACGAAAAGCCCCACATTTTCTGGTTGCTTCACAGAGGAGATTGAAGCAGGATCTTGAAAATGAAAACCCCCAAACAGCTCTGGCGGCTAATTAATTCATGTCGTCATTTCATGATGTGATGTATCACCCCAAAATTGTCTCTTGCCTCACTTGTTGCCGCTCAGATCTTGAGATTTCATTCTTGACAAAAGAATAATTGTAGATCAGGGTGTGAATACAATACTCTTTCAAAGGTTAGGGTTTTTTATGCTTTAAGGGTTTAGGTCTTTTAAGGGTTTTGATACTCACAAATGGTCTTCTAAGGCTTGTATGAGTGCGAATTATGTCTTTTGGCAGGTGCAGCAAATCATATAGAGGGAATGGGAAATATATTACATATACTGTGTAAGAAAGAACATGGCGTTCTTCAACGTTAAGGATGCCTATTGAAATATGTATACAATGATACTTAAAATAAGTGCCAACGTCTTTAAACTTATACAGTTCAATGACGCTTATAGAGGTGTCATGGTAAACAAGCGCCAACATTTTAGTATATCTAACTAAACAATGACGCTTTTTCAAAAGCGCCAAGGATAAGAGCGTCCTTGTTTTAGTTTTTTGTAGTAGTGTTTTATACTAAAATATTACAACTGAATAGAGTTTATCATGGAGTGCAATACACACATACAGGGAGAAATAAGGCTAACGTTACAATTGAATGTGTTGTATAGGAGCTTAACATTACAACTGCGTGAGTTGAGAGCCTAAAGACTCGAACAAGTATTAGATACTCTTAACACCCCCTTGCAAATTGATGGGGGAAGAGTAACAAGCAATTTGGAACGCAAACAGTTGAAATGCATGGTAGTCTGGCCCTTGGTAAAAACTTCTGCCACTTGATCCTAAGTAGAAATATACCTTACTTGTATGTCTTTGTTCAACACTTTTTCTTTGATAAAATGATAATTAGCTTAACATTACAACTAAACGAGTTGAGAGCCTAAAGACTCGAATAGGTATTAGATACTCTTAACACCCCCTTGCAAATTGATGGGGGAAGAGTCACAAGCAATTTGGAACGCAAACAGTTGAAACGCAAGGTAGTCTGGCCCTTGGTAAAAACATCTGCCACTTGATCTTGCGTAGAAATATACCTTACTTGTATGTCTTTGTTTTGATAACCTTTGAAGAAATATGCAGAAGAGAATGAACTGAACTATTTTTCATTAAGATGAGAATCAAGATTATAAACATATTTATATACAGCTACATGAGGTGGTTTTGATCTGTTACACAGTTGCTTAGTTACAACTGTGAGAGAGGTGGTTAGGAGGTTTGTTTAGGGTGTGTTTGGTTATCATCACCCCCCTCCCCCCCCTCCCCGGCCCTCTCAAGCTCAGAGGCGGGTTAGTGACTGTGAGCTTGCTATGGAGACTACAAAATTGGGAAATAGGTAGGTGTTTGGTTAGTATATCAACAAGCTAGTCACTTGAAAGCACATAGCAGATATGAAGCCCTTGGCGTAGAACTTTATCTTGGATGAAATGCAAGTCCAATTCTATGTGTTTAGATTGAGAGTGGAAGATTGGATTAGCAACAAGATGAGTTGCACTCTGGTTATCACACCATAAGATGGGTGGAGAGGTAGGTAAGCAAAGTTCTTGAAGAAGTGGCTGAATCCACACCAACTCAGCGTGAGGGAGACTAACCCTTTATATTCAGATTCGGCATCGCTCTTGGAGACCAAGCATTGTTTGGAGGAGCACTATGAGATAAGATTTGAGCTGAGGAATACATAGTAGCTGCTGGTGCTCCAACGATCATTGGGACAAGATGCCCAGTCAGCATCACTATATCCCTGAAGTTCCATAGAAGGGGCAGGTTGAAATTGAAGACCAAGATTGAGTGTTCCTTTTAAATATCAAAGAATTCATTTGACAGCAAGCCAGTGGACACCGGAGGGTTTAGACATGAACTGACATGCTTTGTTTATGGCAAAGGCAATATCATGCCTTGTTAAAGTGATATATTGCAGAGCCCCTATTGTTCGATGATATTCAAAGGGGTTTGGTAGAGGCACACCATTCAACTGAGAGAGTGTGCTTCCAAGGCTACCTGGTGTGGGTGTAGGTTTGGAGTTCTCCTTGTGAGTGCAGTTGAGCAAGTCTATAATATACTTCTGCTGATTGAGGTGCAATATTGAGCCTTGATAGTGAGCTTGAATACCCAAGAAATAGGACAGAGGGTCAAGATCTCTGAGTGCAAACTTATCATGGAGATAGGAGATGAAGTGAGAGATCAGTTTCTGACTGCTTCCAATGACCAAAATGTCATCGACGTATACAAGGAGAATAAGCACCTCTGAAGTAGTGTGGTAAATGAAGAGGGACATGTTAGCATGTGAGGGTTGAAACCCATAATCAACTAAGGCGACCCAAAGCTTATGAAAACAAGCTCTAGGGGCTTATTTCAGGCCATAAAGTGCCTTATGTAATTTGTAGACATAGTGAGGATAGCGGGGGTGAACAAACCCCTAAGGTTGAGCCATAAAAACTTCTTCTTGGAGCTCTCCATTAAGGAAAGCATTGTCCACATCAAGTTGTCTAACCAACCATTGAAAGGAGACTACCAAGGCAAGAATGAGACGAATAGTGTAGGGCTTTGCAACAAGGTTGAAGGTGTCAAAATAAACCACTCCCAGAGTTTGGGTGAAACCTTTAACCAGCCTAGCTTTATGTCTTTCCACTGAACCATTAGGTCGATCTTTCAATTTGTATATCCATCGATAGCCAACAATGTGTGCTGAAGGAGGTAGAGGGACTAAGCTCCAAGTGTAGTTGCGGAGGAGGGCTTGATATTCATGATTCATGGCCTGAACCCAAGGATCACTCTTAGATGCTTGACTGTAGGTGCGAGGTTCTCCTGTCTACTGTACAAGAAAAGACTTTTTCTTATAAATTCCGGACTTTGCATGGGTTACCATTGGATGAGTGTTGAGGGGTGAAGGAGAGAAAGAAGAAGGCATAGAAGAAGAATTAGTTGCAAATGGACCTGAAGTAATGGAGGGAGGGACTCTAAAGTAGTAGGAATTGAAGTAGTGTTGGTAATGAGATTGCAAGTGAGAGGTGTAGATGAGCTGGGCTGAGGAAATAAAGCAAGTGTAGATGAACTGGGCTGAGAAATGGAAGAAAGTGTAGATAGGCTGGGCTAAGAAATTAAAGCAGGAGTAGAGAAGCTGGACTGAGAAAATGAAGAAGAGCTAAGAGGTGACGTTTGGAAAGGGAAGGAGGTCTCATCAAAGATGACACTTCTGGAGATGTAGACACGGCCAGAGGAGACATCAAAGCATATGCATCCCTTATGAGCTTATGCATAACCAAGGAACACACAAGCAATGAACCTAGAGGAGAGTTTGTGCTGAGTGTAAGGGCGTAAGGAGGGAAAACATAAACATCCGAAGACCTTGAGGTGACGATAATTGGGAATTTTATGGAAAAGAACTTGAAGAAGGGACTGAAAATTAAGGAGTTTAACTGGTAGGATATTGATGAGATATACTGTTGTTTGAAAAGCATAGGACCAATATTTGGAAGGTAAGGAGCCTTGTGTGAGAAGAGTCAGATCAATTTCAACAAGGTGGCGTATTTTTCTTTCTGCCCGACCGTTTTGCTGGGGTGTATGTGGGTAGGAAAATTGATGAACAATACCATGAGCTTCAAGGTAGGGTTTGAAAGCTAAGAATTCCCCACCATTGTCAGACTGAATGCATTTGATGGATGTAGTTAGTTGGTTTTCAACTATTTTATGAAAATGAATGAAAGTGGGTAGGGCTTGGTCCTTGGTTGAGAGAAAATAAATCCAGGTATACCTGGAATAATCATAAATGAAAATTAAGAAATACCGAGCACCTGTTGTTGAGGGATGAAGGGCATGACCCCATAAGTCTGTTTGAATAAGAGTTAAGGGTTGAGTTGCATGAGAAGAAGACAAAGAAAAAGGTAAAGTATGAGATTTAGCCAAAGGAAAAATTATACAATGAGGCATTTTATTAAGCTGAAATGAAACAAGAGGAATACAAGAGGCTAAAGCCTTATAAAGAATGGGAGCTAGAGGATGGCCAAGTCGGGAATTCCAAAGTGCACCAGCAGGAACTAAGCTTGTAGACAGAAAAGCACGAGTGGAAGAGGATGAAGGAAACTAATATAGTCCATCTTTAAGGTAGCCCTAGAGTAGTGTCTTCTTGGTGACTTGATCTTTGACAAAGAAATATGCTGAATGAAACTAAAAAAAGATAGCATTATCAGTGCAAATTTTTGAAACACTGATGAGGTTTGTAGAGAGTTGAGGGACATGAAGAACTTGATTTAAACATAAAACCTTGGAAGGAAAAGGAAAGAGTTTGTTACCTATGTTGTGAATAGGTAAAGATTGACCATCACCAATGGTAACTTGGTCAACACCGGAATATGGTTGCACATGGGAGAGGGTTTGAGCAGAATGAGTAAGGTGGTGGGTATCTCCGATATCAAAGAACCAGGAATCTTGATGTTCTGGTGCAGCAACAAGCATGGCCTGGAACTGAGAAGAATCCCTTGAAGATGAGGCACCATTGTTGTCTTGGTAGGTGATGTCAAAATGGTGATAACACTTCATAACAGTATGTCCAAATTTGCCACATAATTGGCATTGTGGGCGAGTAGGCAAATGAGGAGGTCTGGGATGAGCAGATGGTCTGTTAGGATTTCTGTTAGGAGTTGGTGGTCCTTGGTGTTGGTTTCTTGGTGTTTGATGTTGGTTTTTTATTTGATGAGGAGGTCTGAGGTGGTGCCAGGAATGAGAATTGGAGAAGGCTTGGGGTGGGATTGAGTTAGGTATGGCGGCCATGTGGGCAATAGAATGCAGGTCAGTGGGTGGTGTATGTTGATGATTTAGCCTCTGCTCATGCGTAAGAAGGATGTTGTGCACAAAGTGGAGAGAAAAATTGTCCTCTCAGGTTGTCAAGGAAGCCACAATTGAATTGTATTTAGGTCCCAAGCCACCATGAAGCTGAAGGATATGATCTTTGTTCTTAATGGGCTCCCCTATGGCAGCAAGATTGTTAGAGATGGTCTTAATGTAGAGGATATATTCTAGCATAGAATCAGCTCATTTCTTGGTTGTTTGGAACTCAAGGCGAAGCTGCATAATACGGGCTTTGCTTGAAGCAAAAAAGATCCTTTGTAGAGCCATCCAAGCATCATGGGATGTTTGGTGCCCAACGATTTGGCTCATGATGTCTAGTGTACGAGTGGAATACAATCAGCTAAGAACCATTCGATCGAAACGCCTCCACTGCACAAATTCAGGGTTGATATCTCCCGTGGGTAATTCCTTGGATGGGCATGGCTTGGTTCTTCCGATGAACTCTTCAAAGCCATTGGTGAAAAATACATTTTCCATCCGGGTCTTCCAGAGGATGTAGTTGTTACGGTCAAGCTTGATAGGGAGGGCATCTTTGAGGGATTGCAAAGAGGCTAGGTTAGGTGTTGAAGATGGCAGCTGAAGCTTAGACGATTGAGTAGAAGAAGGCATCGTGAAAAAAAATCAAGAAAGCAAGGCAGGCTCTGATACCATGATAACCTTTGAAGAAATATCCAGAAGAAGAGAATGAACTGAACTATTTTTCATTAAGATGAGAATCAAGATTACAAACGTATTTATATACAGCTACATGAGGTGGTTTTGATCTATTACACAGTTGCTTAGTTACAACTATGAGAGAGCTGGTTAGGAGGTTTGTTTAGGGTGTGTTTGGTTATCATGTTCATCACTTTTTCTCTGATAAAATGATAATCTACCTGCACATGTTTAGTCCTAGCATGAAACATTGGATTTGAAGCCAAAGCAACGGCACCTATGTTATCACACCAGAGGATTGGCGGGGAAGATGGTGAAACATGTAGTTCTAGCAGTAGCATTCAGAGCCAATATAATTCATCAGCAGCCAATGCCATAGATCTGTACTCAACTTTTTTACTGGATCTAAAGACCATATTTTGTTTCTTGGCACTCCAAGATATGAGATTCTGGCCAAGAAACACACCATATCCGCTTTTAGATTTTCTGTTATCTGGAGACCCTGCCCAATCTGAATCACAAAAAGCATTTAAAGATATGGATGAAGGAGTATATGACAATCCATAATCAATAATGCCTTTGAGATACCTAAGTACCCTCTTGACTACACACCAATGTGGCTCACGTGGTCTGTGCATAAATTGACATAACTGATTAACAGCATAACTTATGTCAGGACGTGAGATGGTGCACTAATGAAGCTCACCCACAATTTGTCCACATTCGGTAGCATCCTGTAAGAGGCCTCCTTCTTCAACCGAGAGTTTGGATCCTGACATGGTTGGTGAAGAGAGAGGTTTGGCACCGATCATTTTAGTCCTATCCAATAAGTCTGAAATATAGGTGGATTGGCGCAAATGAAGTCCTGTATGATCCCGTGATGCTTGTATCCCTTAAAAGTAGCTGATAGGGCCTAGATCCTTTACATGAAATTCGGACTTTAATTGTTGCATAAAATTAGTGATAGCCAAAGTATTTGAACGAGTCACTAATATGTCATCAACGTAGATTAGAACAAAAATTTTATGCTGGACAGTATGCAAGGTGAATAGAGAATAATCAACTTTAGACTCAAAAAATCCAAGTTCAATGAGTTGCTAAGAAAGCCATCTAAACCATGCTCGCGGGGCTTGCTTAAGGCCATATAAAGACGTGCAATTTGCAGACAAAATTTGGTTTAGACTCATCAATAAATCCCCATGTTTGCTCCTTATACACTTCTTCATCATACCATAGAGGAAAGCATTTGACACATCCAATTGCCGAATGGGCCAATTGATTGTTACTGCTAGTGATAAAACCAACCATATGGTAGTTGGCTTTATTACTGGTGAAAAAGTGTCATGATAGTCAACTCCACTCCTTTAGCCACAAGTCTCACTTTGAATCTCTTCATACGACCATTCTATTTCCTTTTAATTTTATAGACCCATTAATTTCGAACCATATGCTTATTGTGAGGTCTAGGACATAAAGACCACGTACCATTTTCCATCAGAGCATCGAATTCCTGTCCCATAGCTGCATGCATGCCACTCTGGATGAGACACTGCTCGTATAAAGCAAGTAGGTTCCTGTTCATTTAAAACATTGGACAACACATACATGGGATGTCGAGTGGAATAATAAACCTTATAGTCAGGAAATTGTTTGGGTTTATTATGATCTGTCTTGGATCATGTCATAATGGAATGGGTTGGCTGATGAGTTCTAGATGATTAGGACTTGTCGAAGTTGGCAAATCAAATGAGATTTGATTGTGGTCAAACCTCGACTGTTGGGAGGGATTTTCTGGCTAAGATGGAGGAGAAGGCATCGACAATTTAATATTTGAATTTTGAGTGGGCCAATCTAATGGGTGAGGTGCTGGAGAATTTACAGGAGCTTGTGGGGAATTACCATTGGAATTGGACTCATTCTCAACGTTATGAACGTGTGAGTTATCCAATTCAAATATGAGAGGTACAATATATTTGATAAAACCGAAAAGGAGCTTACCTGCGAAGGAGTGTTTGGCAGTGCACTTTGTGGGGAGTTTGAACTTTCGTCCATATCCTTAGCTGGAAATTGGTCTTCATAAAAAATTATGTGCCTGGAAATATACACTTTACTGGTGCCTAAATCTAAGCAACGATATCCTTTCTGATTAGTCGAATATCCTATGAATACACACTTTTTGCTTCTAAGAGCGGGTATGAAGAACAACCAAAGACACACAACTCTGAATAATTTGGTTCTTTGTTATATAACACGCTATACGAATACCTTTGTCCTAAGACTTTCGTCGGTAACTTATTGATTAAATAAACTGCTGTTTGAAGAGCGTCAACCCAATATCGTTTGTCTAGTGCTGATTGAGCAAGTAAAGTTATTCTTGCATGTTTCTTATATGTGACAATGTTTCCATTCGGCAATTCCATTTTGTTGAGAGGTATGAGGACATGTTAGCCTATGGAAGATCCCATGTTTAGATAGGAATTCTTTAAATTGATTAGATAAAAATTCTCCACAATTGTCAGTTTGTAATTGCTTAATGGAACAAGAAAAATAATTCTCAGCAAGAGATTTGAATTTCATAAATGTAGCAAATACATCCGACTTATGATAAAGGGAATACATGCATCCAACTGAACCTGGAAAAATCGTCAACAAAAAGAACATAATAACGACACCCACAAACAGACATGAGAGGTGAAGCCCAAACATCTGAATGAACTAATGACAGAGGTACTGCAGATTGACGGGTTAACTCATGAAAAGGTAGTTGTTTTGCCTTCCCTAATTGGCAAGAGGAACAAAAACCTAACTTATTGACTGAATTGGATAAAGAAAAAGACTTTATGCGAGCTAAAGATTCTAAAACAAATTTAGACGAGTCTCCTAGCCTAGAGTGCCAATGGTCCATCGAGGTAGTAATGCCTATGGTAGCCATTAGACATAGTAATTTATTCTGAAGACTCTTGCTGCCACCAATAGGATATAACCCATTTTCAACTTGCCTGTGGAGTAGCATTTTCCCTGTCTGATTCTCCTTCACAGTGAAGTCAAATCCAGCTATTATAAAATAGCAATTGTTGTCTAAACAAAATCTATTTATGGAAAACAAATTGGTTGAAGCATGAGGACAATGGAGAATATTTTTGAGGTTGAATTTGGTGTGTCCTATTTGTAAAGACGTTGAACCAATGCTTTTAATTAACAAATCGGAACCATTACCTACAGTCAGTGTCCTGTCCAGTGAAGGGTTGCTGAAGAGTGAGGGTCTTTGCTTCTGATGTTATATGAGCATTGGCGCCACTGTCGGCATACCAAACTTGGTGTTCATAAGTAGCATTGGATTCAGCCACCATTGCTGCAAGCTCGGTAGGAGGATGTCGGCCTTGGAATGATTAATCAAATTTGTAGTACTAGTCAAGAGCTATATGACCAGTTTTCCCACATATATTTGACATTTGAGGTGATTTCTTGAGGCATATTGTCCCTGATTTGGCCTTGTCGCTTGTGTGTTCTGCGGGACATTGGAGGGACTAGCTTGCCAAGGGTTCGATGTGGGTCGAGTTGTTTGCATGGGAGGCTTCTTTTTTCTTGTGAGAGGCTAGGCTTCTGCTTACTGGTAGTAAGTGCAAAGTGCGTTGTATTGGAGGCCAAATACACACACTGGGAGTCGATCAATGCTTCATAACTCAGAAGCTCAGCATTGAACTCATCAATGGTTAACTCTTTGTCTCGTGAAGCAAAATTGTACGAGGTAATGAAGGGATTGAACACAAGTTGCAAACCATCAATAATGTAAGAGATTAAATCTTGGTCATCTACAGGTTTACCTGCTGCAGCTAATTGATCGGCAAGAGCCTTAGCGGTTTGAAGATAGTCAAGAATGGGGCGACTACCTTGTGAAATTGTCTGTAGCTAACGCTTTATATGAGTGATCCTTGATCGTGATTGGCTGGAGAAGCGAGTCAAAAAAGTGTTCCACACTTTGTACGAGCTGTCCAAGCCATATAATATAGAGACCAATGTCTCGATGATAGAGGAAGGAATACAACCAAGAAGAGCTTGGTCTTTTCGGAACCAAATACCATACGTTGGATTTAGAGTGTTGTCAGGCAAATCCTTGTTGGGTGTGGGTTTGGAACCATCCACAAACTCCAGCAGAGAATTGCTTCTTAGAAATGGTAGAAACAATGATTGCCATCCAAGGTAGTTGGGTCCTTCAAGCTTGAAGGAGACAGGTGAGGGATAATGTGGGTCAAAGGATCCGTTAGTGCCATTGCTTTCAAAGGTGAGGGTGGAAGAGTTTGTGTCAGGTGAGGCCATTTGCAGAAACATGAACCAGGAGAAAAAAAAAGGTGTGAGCTTAATTCCCAATTGATACCATGTAAAATAAAAACTAAATGGACTGAAAGTATTTGGCTGGACACCAAACAATGTATCATTCATATTGTTTTATACTAAAATATTACAACTGAATAGAGTTTATCATGGAGTGTAGCACGCACATACAGAGAGAATAAAGCTGACGTTATGATTGAATGTGTTGTACAAGAGCTTAACGTTACAACTGAATGAGCTGAGATCCTAAAGACTCGGACAAGTATCAGATACTCTTAACAATAAACACCATGATGGCCTTCGTTAGCTTACTAGAATTTGTCTTGCTTTTCTAAATTGACTTCACCTTCCATTCTTCTCTTCTCTCTCCTAGTTGTGCTGCTCTTTTTCGCGCTAACATGATGTTTTCTAGTTCCCTCTCGTTGGCTTCACCAGCATCGCTACTTTTGCTTGGTGTGTTGCGATTGCCTCTATATTTCTTCTACGCCCTACTCTCACTTGCCAATTTGCATAACCTACTCCAATAATGCATCTCTGGATTCACCTTAAGATCATGGACAACTTTGAGACAATATTAATAGGTGGATGTAAACAAAATTAGACGACCTCCACCTTAGGTAAAAAGGAGTACCTCCATTACGACGAGCTAAAATACCTCACCCAAGGGCCTCAAGAGAAAAAATGAGATAGGACAATTTCGAGCATGCTAGACCGTGGAAAGAAAAAAAAAAAAAAGAACAGAAGGGCTTCCAAAGGCAGGAGACAACAACTATAAAATGAGGCTCTACCAAAAGAGAAAGGGAGGAGAAAAATTACTTTAGAGCATCTCCATTGGCGTCATCTGTGGGAAATGCGTCATCTTGGAAGCTTAAGCCATAACTTGAGAACAGCTAAAGCCATGAGAATTGACAAAGAACAACCAGAAAAGACGGAAGAGGAAAGAACGGAACAAATCGCGATTGAAAACCATTGTCCTAGTGAGTTGTAGAACCAAGAAAATCAACGACAGATAGATTTCATTGTCCACCAGTAGATGGAACTCCTCAAGAGGATGATGAGAGCACCAAGTGCCGGTAGACCCCGCTCAAGGTATGTCGGATCCCTATGAGGGGTTATCAGAAAGTAGCGTGACCAAACATTATGAGCATACATCTAACTAGTCCAGAGGCTGGAAACATGGAGCCAAACTGAGTTGGAACGCAAGTACGAAGAGTTGCCCGTAGAAGTCCAACAACTTAAACTTAAGATGAATCCCGTAATACCTGAGTTGGTAAAAAAGAATGAAGAAGACCCACATATTAATATTTTATTGGGAGAGATTTTGGAAAAGTTACTCAATGGTCAATAATTTGAAAATCTTGCTAATGTAAAGAGTAGAAATTTCATAAATTAAATTTAAATTTGAAGAACAATTAAACCATCAAATACTTGAGATTATATTTTGAAAAATTGAATATTAAGTATATTATGAGCATTAATTTAATTATTATTGGATAATTATGAGAGAATTGTAATGAGAAAAACTTGATAAAAATTTGAAGAACAATTTAACCATCCAATAATTGAGATTATATTTTGAAATTTTGAATATTAAGTATATTATGAGCATTAATTTAATTATTATTGGATAACTGTCAAAGAATTGTTGTGAGAAAAACTTGATAAAAATTTATATCATATTGAATTGTTATAATGGATAATTAAAAAGAAATTGAATTTAATTTTATAACAAATCAATTTAATTTTTATAATTAGAATTAAACCTTATAGAGTTACAAAACATCAAACAAAATTGAATTGAAATTAAATTAAGAGTAAATTATGATATATAAATTTAGGAAAATGTACAAAAGGGTAAATTAATTAAATGCGAATTTAGTGAATTCAACTTTTGCTATTTTGATTCAATTGAGGAATTCGACAAATGAAGTAAATTAAATAAAAGTTATACTAAATGGTTGAGAATTTGATTATTATAAATTGAATGCTAAATAATTGATGGAATTAATTTTTAGAATATTGTTTAAACTTTTGTTGGTAAATAAATATTGGTAAAATTAATGGGTTAAAGGTTATTATGAATTTGAGCTTCTTAGATGTCAAATGGTTATTTTATGTTTAAGACATCTTATGAAATTGATTTTTATTTTTATTTTTTGTAGTTAATGGATTCATGTCCTAAATGAATTTTAAAGTAAAAATGTTTTAGGTAATTAAAGTTAAATTACTCTTTTTTAAAATCAGACTTGTAGTAAATTTAATTAAGAATACAATGGTATTTTTCATAAGACAAAAAATCATAAGTTAAGTATAATTTATAATTGTGGAGTGTGAAGTAAATAATAGTAGTTTAATTTATATATATATGTTGGGCATGGGTCCTCGGAAAGGAAAGAAAAGAAAAGAAAGAAAGAAAGAAAATGGTAAGATGTAGGGGAGGTTCGCCATCACATACCTTCATGATGAAACAAACGTTGATCATAATAAAATTTTAGACGGTGATAGTCTTCAACGTGGTGAACACTTCTACGGAGTTGGATTTTCGATCCGACAATTGGATTCTATTTTCCAAGTAGGGGTGTGTTTTTCCCTAAATTTTCTCTCGACTTTGTTAGGCTTTTTCATTTTGTTTTTATTTTTTTTCAAACAAGGTTAAAATATCAATAAACACATATATATCGGTATTTGAATTTTGTGAATATATCGGAAATATTGGTGGATATTTTGACAAAAAAATATCGATGAAACGAAAATTATTCAAAATTCATAGGAATGGTTGAAAAAAACTCCAAAAAAATGATAAAATAAGCAAAAATATAATATTAAAGTTATTTTATAAGTGTAATTGATATAAGTACGATTAACGATAATTTTATAAAATTTTATAAAAAATTAGTTTAAATTCTTTTAATATGCTTATATTCATTTACTTTTAAAAACTAAAAAAAAATATTTTTATTAAAAAATGTTTTATTACATTTTAAATAAAAAATAAATTGATTTATATAAAATATTTTATTTTAGATTTAATATCTAAAATTTTATTATAAATATGTAGTGACAATTTTTTTCTATTAATATTATTTATTTAAATAATTAAAGTAATTAATAATTTGTCTTATCAAATTAATTTTAATTTATAAAATATTAAGACTTCATTAAATTTTTTTTATATATTTTAGCAAATTTTGAGTAAAATTATATTTTTAATATTTTAAAATAAAAACATTTAAAATTAAATAAAATTAAAAGGATAAAGAAAAAAATTAAGAGCGACGTGATCGTAATTTTTTAAAATAGGATTAATGAGATAAATATAAAAAAAATAGTTAAAAATAATAGGATAATAAAAAATAAAATGATAATATAAATTTAAAATAAAAGATATATTAAAAATAAATAATTTAAAAATGGATAAATTAAAAGAAAAAAACTTTAAAATTGTTTATTTTTTTTTCAAAAAAATCGCCAATTTTTTGTGCTTTCCTTTGCTACCATCGCGCATCGCCCATGCTCGATTTTTTCGTTGATGTGTCGCCTTTGAATCGATATTTCATCGAAATATTGACAATTTTGCTGAAATTTTCCTAAAATTCTTGTTGATTGATAATGGGTGCATGATATTGTTTTGGGTCGATATTTCGATGAAAAAAACTGACATTTAAATCCTTGGAAGAGAATAAGGTTTGAATTATCGATAAACACAGATGTATCAGTACTTAGATTTTATAAATATATAAAAAATATTGGTGGATGTTTTGAAAAAAATATCGATGAAGCGAAAATTATTCAAAATTCATGGGAATGCTTGAAAAACCTCCAAAAAATAATAAAATAAGGAAAAATATAATGTTAAAGTTATTTGGTAAGTATAATTGATATACGTACTATTAAAGTAGTATTTATCAAATTTTTATAAAAAAAAAAAAAGTTTAAATTTTTTAATATACTTATATTCATTTATTTTTAAAACTAAAAAAAATAATTTTATTAAAACATGTTTTATTACATTTTAATTAAAAAATTAAATTGATTTATATAAAATATTTTATTTGAGATTTAATTTCTAAAATTTTATTACAAATATGTGGTGACAATTTTTTCTATTAATATTAATTTATTTAAATAATTAAAATTATTAATAATTTATCTTATCAAATTAATTTTTATTTATAAAATATTAGGATTTCATTAAATTTTTTATATTGTAGAAAATTTTGAGTAAAATTATATGTTTAATATTTTAAAATAAAAACATTTAAAATTAAATAAAATTAAAAGGATAAAAAAAAAAAAAGAGTGAAGTGATAGTAATTTTTTAAAATAGGATTAATGAGAGATATAAAAAGTACTTAAAAATAAAAGGATAATAAAAAAGAAAATGATAGAATAAATTTAAAATAAAAGATATATTAAATAATAAATAATTTAAAAATGGATAAATTAAAAGAAAAAAATCTTTCAAAAAATCGTCGATTTATCTCTGATTTGAAAAAGTCGTTGATAAATCGATGATTTTTTGTGCTCTCCTCTATTGCCACCTCGCATGGCCCCACGCTCGATTTTTTCACCGATATATTACCTTTAGATTGATATTTCATTGAAATATTGGCGATTTTTCCAAAATTTATATTGATCGATAATCAGTACTTGATATCGTTTTAGGCCCATCAATATCCAATATTTCGGCAAAAAAAAACCGACATTTCAATCATTGCTTTCAAAAACCTCCATGGAAATGGGTGAGTTATTGAGTTGTAGTATATCATCATATAGTTTTCATTTAGGTTGTTTTTGGAAATCCTAAACATGTAAAATGATTTGGTTTTGTTTTGAAAATGCTAAATGGGAAGTGGATAAAAGTTTAATGCAAGGTCAAAATGCTAGAATTACTGGTATTTAGTTGTTGTTCTTGTGATAGAATTTATTGGATTGTTGTGGTTGTGATTGTGAAATAATTTTATTGGAATAATGGTTTATATATTTTTCTTATTATTGTCATGTTAGAAATTATAGAAATTTATTGGTAATATATTAATGTTGAAAATAATGGAAATTATTTGTTGTAAATTTTGAGTACTAATATATGTTTAAAATGATTGTTTTATATTATTGAAAATAAATAAATTTTGAGTATAAATTATTTTGTTAATATTTGGGTTATTGGAAATTTTTATTAATATTTGAGATGACATTGTTGAAAAAAAAAATGTTATGTTGGTTGTTGGAAATTATTAAGCATGTTGGGAATAAATAAAATTTATGTGGCTAAGGTTTAACTATGTTTTGATGATATACAAATTATTTGTGAATTTTCTTTTATGTTTGTTGTGATTAAAGTAAAGAAAAAAATCATTGTGTGAATTGTTGGAAATTATGAAACATAATGGGAGTAAATAGAATTATGTCTTGGAAAATTATGGATGTTAAAATATGATTTTATTGCACTTTACATGCATCATGGTTGTGTGAAGAAAAAGAAAAATTGAAGAAATGGTTGTGTAAAATGGAAATGAGAATGAAAAGACCTCAAAGAGGGTAAAAATGAAAAAAAAAGATAAATGAGAAATAAGAAATGAAAAGACCCTAGAGAGGGCAAATTAAGAAGGGAGTGAGATCCCTACGATGAAAGACCTAGACATTTACCCCGGGAAAACTCCGAATGGGGAGTGTACTTTGGTACGAATGCATATCCTTCGGTGAAAGCCCGATAACAATAGTGCATTGTGTGATTGTGTGTAAGCATCTGCATTATGTTTGCATTTAGAATAAGGAATTGTATTATTTAATGGATTGACATCAATTGCACAATTGAATATATTATTTGAGATTGAAACGACTTATTTATTTTGTAAATTTAGAATTGTTTGATATGCTATATATATGGTTGAAAAAGAAAAGTGATAATTTTGATTGGTTTTGAATTTGTATGGTTGAGATTTCATTTAAGGTATACAATGTGGGTGTAAAACATCCTATTGAGCAATGTGGAAATACTCACTCCTTTATTTTCTAAAATTTTTAGATGCAAATATAGGTTCTAAGGAACTACAAGAAGATTAGAAAGTGTTCCAGAAAGCCCTAGAGAGTAAAAAAACTATAATAATAGTTGTTTTTCATTTATACTACCTTATGTCATGTACTAACTTGAGTTGTATGAACTTTTATAACTTAAATTATATTTTGTTAGTTTATAGAATTTTTATTTTTATTTTTGGAAATATTTTTGATGTAGATACTATTGTAAATATTTAGGTTATCACCTTGGTGGTATGAGGATTGACGGATTTGTCATCTATTGTGAACAAGTGATAGTGTGATGGTTGGTTTTGGAGATAAATAAAATGAAATCGAATAATGTAATATAGTAAATCTTAGCTTAATAAATTTATTTAGGGCTATATGTTGTTTTGTTGAGGAAAAAAAATAGGTTATTATGACTAACTTCCAATGTGGATAGGTGTAACTCTTAGGGTTAAACCTTGACCTGGGATCATAAGTCGAATTCTGGGTTGCCTAGAATTCGGGGTGTGACAAATCTAACCCCTTAGAGGCCTTGTGAGTGGGGTGGGGTCCATATATCCTTGGTCTCTCTTGAACTCCTTCAAGAAAAGTTGCCCCCGTACCACACGACTCCAAGGTTTAACCTGTATAATGGTACCAAAGACCCAACGGAACACTCATATCATTATTGACAACTTATAGATTGACAACCGCGAAAGACTGCTTTGTTAACTTTTTTTCGCAAGTCTTCAAGGACCTCCTTCATTTGGTTCCACCAGTTGCCAACACGTTCTGTGCATGGTTTCATCCAGCTCTGTGAACTATTGTTAAGACAATATGCTTCCAAAAAAAGTGTGGATTACCTCTTTAAGGCAAGCACTGGACAAGTCATTGAGAAAATTTGTCCATTGATTTATGATTGAAATGGTGCAGGTGGAAAGCAACAATGATAGAGATGCCATAGTAGCCTTTAAAAAGGCTCTACCCCTTGGAAGTTCGTTGTTCAAGCCATTCACCAAAAGTAATCCCACAACCATATGAGAATTGCTAACCAAAACCAACAAGTACGCTAATATGGAAGAAGAGCTCAGGGTTGCAAATAATAAATGCAAAATAACATTGATTGAGCAAACACAACCTTGGTTGGAACAAAACAAGAAGGGCTCATCCTTAAACCTAAAGCAATCCTACATTGAGGGGTCCATGAAAGTTCTAGATAATGAACTAAAAATTTGCTCAACTTATAAGTTGTAATATTACATCTTTATATATTAGTTTATAGTGTGCAATACACTTCATCTAAATAAAGCAAAAATAAGGGTGCGTAATGTACACCCATAATAAAAAGTTGTTGCTACTAGTGAAACATTATAGAAAGTTGTGGTGGCTATTTGTTGTTTATCATCCTCTTACAAGCTAATCGGTTGGGGAACAACATAAAGTTTACTACGAAAGGGCAAGAACGATGAGCTTGGAGGATGCTTTGTAAGCACATTAGCAATTTGATTAGTAGAGGGAATATATTGAATAATAAGATCATTATGTAACACTTTATCACAAGTTAAGATCAAGTTCAATTAAAGTGAGCATGAGAGATAGGATTGACAGTAAGATGAGTAGCATTTTGATTATCACACCACAAAATAAAAGGTGTGACTTGTGGAATACACAATTCCTTTAGTACAGATTAAGACCAAGTTAATTCAACAGTAGTAGTAGTTAGGCCACAATATTTGGATTCAACACTATTCTTTGAAATAACTCGTTGCTTGGTAGAGGACCAAGAAACCAAATTCAAGCCAAGAAAGACACAATAACCATTAGTGTTCATTTTATCATTAGGACAAGACCCCAATTTGCATTAGAATAAGCTTGAAGAGGAAGAGAGTTAGATGCTTATAAAAGCAAACCATGATGTAAAGATTTTCTCAAATAACGCAAAATGCGTTTCACAACAAACCAATGGATAGAAATGGGTTAAGACATGAATTGGTATACTTTATTAACAGCAAAGGATAAGTCTAGTTGAGTTATGGTGACATACTGTAGAGCACCCACAATACTACGATAAAGAGAAGGATTAGAAAATGGTTTCCCATTAGATTAAGACAAGTTCGGACCAACACAATTAAGAGTGGTAGTGGGTTTGTCAATGAGCATCTCAATACAAGTAAGCAAATCTGTAATATACTTGTGTTGACTTAGAGAATAGAACCAAACGTACGAATGATCTTAACACCCAAAAAATAGTTGAGAACACCAAGATCTCGTAAGGTAAAAGAAGCATTAAGTGAAACAATCAACTAAGTGATCTGAATAGGGCTACTACCAGTGAATAGTATATCATTAACATAGACCAAGATGATAATAATATTTGAAGCGAAATAATAAACAAATAATGAAGAATCAATCTGTGAGCATCAAAAACCCCAACTACATAAGGTTAGTCTTAATTTTGTGAACTAGGCTCGAGGAGATTGCTTGAGGCCATAGACAGATTTGTTAAGTTTGCAGACATAGTTAGGAAATTGAGGATGAACAAAACCTTGTGGTTGAGACATAAGCACTTGCTAATCTAAATCACCGTGTAAAAAGGCATTGTGTACATCCAATTGGCAATCGCCTAACAAAAGAGAGCAGCCATGAGAATAATGTGAATAGTAGCTACTTTGAAAAATGAACTAAAAGTTTTAAAATAGTCAATGCCATGTGTTTGATGAAATCCCTTGGCAACTAAGCGTGTTATATATTGTTCAATATTACCATTGGGTTTATATTTGAGCTTATACACCCACTTGCAACCAATGATATTAGTATTCGGAGGTAGAAGAACAAGTTTCTATGTATCATTTTTCATCAAGGCATCATATTTAGTTCCCATAGCTTTTCACCAATGAAGATCCTTGATACCTTGCTAAAAATTAGACAACTCAATGAAAGCATTAGCAAGGTAAGTGTTAGGTTTAAACACACCAGCCTTGGCACGAGTGATCATAGGATGGGTGTTAAGAGTTAGAGGGAACATATGCATCCTTGAATCTAAATATATAAGTAGAACAAGAGATAGAGTGAGGAAAATAGAAGGTAGAGTAGATATTGGAGAAAATTCATTGGAAGGAGTCATTTTCATGTTTAGTTGTAAAGATAATACTTCTAGAATAGAATAAAATAAAATAAAATAAATTTAAAAAAAAAAAACTAGACGCTTTGTTGTGTTTGGTTGTAGAGAAACTACTCCAAAAAATCCTAGTAGGCTCTGATACCATAAAAGTTCTAGATAATGGGCTAAAAATCTACTCAAATTATGAGCTTGTAATATTACATATTTATATATCAGTTTATAGTGTGCAGTACACCTCATATAAATAGAAAAAAAATAGAAGTGTATAATGTACACTCATAATAGAAAGTTATTGCTACTAGTGAAGCATGGTAGAAGGCTGAGGTGGCTATCTGTTGTTTACCACACATCGAGTTGGGTGGAATTTGTCATCCTACCATGTCAAGTGATGGAAAAAATCAAGGACAGGCCTTCATTCCACTGTCTTCACCTCCTATCTCCATATTTGAATCGAAAGACATAACTAAGTTTTGCCACTACCACCGAACTCATGGGCACTTGACTAATCATTGAAAGGCCTTATAGAGCTATTAATTAGATTACCTAATGCAAGCAAAAGACATGCAACAGTACCTTAAAAGAGAAGAACCTAACTTAGAAACTACCACGAAGCCAAATAAGTAGTCCACCCTTGTGACTGAGCCCTCTATGTTAATCACACATGTAATTAGCATCTACTCTCTTGACAAGAAGTAGGAAGAGTTGGAACAACGTTCAAAGGAATGAGTTGGTGCATGATCAAAAAGACAATCACATAGTTGAAATAGACTCAATTGACCCCAAATTTGGATTAAGAAATATGTCCTTATTGAACTTCAAAGTAAAGGTTTAGTTTGTCCATCTCTACTCCTTTAGATTATCTTAGGATTTAACCTTCGAGAAAATCTTTAGGAACTACCCCTTCTTAATAACACTTTTTGTTTCATAGTCTAGGTCTTACTTTAGTGTTTTATCCTTATCCCTAATACTATGTCAATTTTAGGAGTCCTTAGAAATTTTCAATTTTTTTTTTCTTAGACCTTTTTTTATCAATGTGCTACAATCTTCATCATAAATTTAGGAGGAGAGTTTCACGGTTAGGGGGAGTATATTTTGTGTTCATGAGTTTAGCACTTAGGATCTTTGTTTTATGGGGAGTCATACTTTTAAGATCCTAGATGTTTTACTTTACATACTCATGGTTTGATAAATTTTATGATTACTTATTTTATTATTATTTTCCAAATAGTTTAAGTGATATTTTAATTTTTTTTATTCTTTGAAGTGCTTATTTTTCTATTTATTATCCTTAGAATCACTTTAATTTCCTTTTAGAATTTGATAACAATGTAAATAGAGAATCTAATATGATTATTTTATAAGATCTTCTATTGTTTCTAATTGAAAGGAAATCTTCTTAAGTTTGATTATTATATAAAGTTCAAATTCCAAAAATTCATGAACATTATGCTTATTTTAAATTAATTTGAAATATTATGTTTGATATAGTTCAAAAATGTTTCCCAAAGTGAAAAGGGCTACCTTGGCCAAGTCTAAATTAACTATATTTAAACCAAGAGTGAAAGTCATCACTTGCAAAATTTGAAAATACCTTCTCATTAAGTGGGAAAAGGCAACCATGGTTGAAAGTATGATTTCTATCTATAGTGTACAATGCCTCTAATATTAAAATAATAATAATAATAAAATAAATAAATAAATAACTAAAAAATAAAAATAAAAATGATGACCCCTCCCTCCCTAAGTAGAAGAAGACAACCATGGTTGAAAGTATGATTTCCATCCATAGTGTGCAATGCCTCTACCATTAAAAAAATAATAAAATAAAAATAAATTTAAAAAATGATGACATATATTTAAGGGGGAGAAAAAGCTGTGTTGTATATAAATCAATGTTTTATCATGTCAAATAGAAATCCGACAAACCATTTTCAAATAGAATGAGTTTTGAATTGATTAAAAATTAGGCATAATCTAATGAACTATTTGGATTTGTAAATTGTATAACATGAATTGAATAATAATTTGATGGTCTTGAGATTATTCTCTTCAGATGATTTTATTCTTGTTATATCTTCATTGCTATTGAAAATTTTCAAAGCTAAATTTTAATTAACCTAATTCTCTTGATAATTTTCATGAAAAATTTCCATGATTTGAGTTATTTTTATGTTAGATTACTTGGATTATTTATTATTATTTTATCATATTGAGTTTTAACATTATTGTGGAAGCTATAAGTACGTGGATTGATATCCTTGGTGTTTTTTTTTTTTACCTCTTTTAGAATATATTGGTTTTTCATAGATCTTATTTATTTGTCTTTACCATTTTTTGTGATAAGAAAGGGAAGAAATATGATTGTTTTGATATAAGATTGATAATTTGGGATTGGTATTTATGATGAAATCTAATTGTTTGTTTAATAGACTCTGATTGGATTAATTTGGTGTATCACTCAAAGTCATTAATTTGGTTTGTGACAAGAAGTATGTGTAGAATCACAAGTTCCAAACTTAAAGAATTTTTGAAACAAGCTCGAGATATTTGAACACTAATTTATAGGATTGTGGTTGAGATGAGTGACTTCAAGTTATATGTAAAATCTATTTTAGAGTATTAGGAGTTTATATAATCATTATTTTGTCACAAAATTACCAAAGGGAGAAATTGTTAGTGTATTTGGCTATTAGATTAAATTGATAATTTTGTGTCATCCATCCTAGTTTAGAACTCTACTTATTTTCTTGTGATTTACACTCCTTTAAAGATTTAAAGTTGTTGTAGAATCAACTCGGACTTGAACAAATAAGTATGGTTGAGTTATTTGAGAATAATGACATAAAATGATAAAGCGGACTTATAGAAATTAGAAAAAAATAATAATAATTTGAAAAGAATTTTAAATTGAGAATTTAAAAAGAAAAATCTTTCTAAATAATAAAAATAGTTTGGAAAAAAAATTAAATTGAGGATTTAAAATTTAGAATTGGGCATTTTTGTTTAAATGTGTGTAGAATCACAAGTTCCAAACTTTAATAATTTTCAAAATGAGTTAGAGATATTTGAACACTAGTTTATAGGATGTGTAGTTAGATGAGTGACTTTGAGTGATTTGTAAACTCCGTTTAATCGTATTGGCCATACATGTAATCATTATTTTATCACAAAATTACCAAAGGGGAAGATTATTAGTGTATTAGATTATTTAGATTAAGTTGACAATTTTATTTCATTCATCCTGGTTTAAGACTGTACGTACTTTTATGATTTACACTCCTTTGAAGATTTAAGGTTTCTACATAATCAACTTGGACATAAATAGGTAAGCATGGTTGAGTTATTCGAAAATAGTGACATAAAAGTATAGAAGGTGTTATAGAAATTAGAAATAAAATTAATTTGGAAATAATTTAAAATTGAAAATTTAAAAAGAAAAATCTTTCCAAATAATAAAAATAATTTGAAAATGAATTTTAAATAGAGGATTCAAAATTGAAAATTTAAAAAGAAAAAACTTTTCAAATAATAAAATTAATATGGAAAAGAATCTAAATTAAGAATTTTAAAAGGAAAATCTTCTTTTAAGAATTTTAGAAGGAAAATCTTCTAAATCTTTCTAAAAATTTTCATTTGTAAATTATTTTTGATAAAATATGATTTCTAATTTGATTCCAAGTCTATTAGGTTTTCTCTTATATATGTCTATCAAAAGTGTTCTCCAATAATTGAATGTGCAACCCAAAACTCTCAAAAAGTTTGTGATTCTTATTCTTGGGTTCATGATAGAGATTCACATCCCTTTTAAGGCATTGAGGAGTTCACTAAGGAGCACAGTGGTGTTCGGTCGTGGACATGAGATTAGATGTAAGTCTTAGGGAGTAGTAATCTTCATGTAAATTTGTGCTCTTCTTTATATTTAATGGATTATAGCTCTAATGTCTTTAACCTTGTGGTTTGTTATCTCTGCACGTTGTGAGAGTTTTCCATGTAAAAAAAAATCTTATTTCCTTTGTGTTGAATGTATTCATGCTTTCATAACTTACAATGAATAATTTAAAATATCTAATTTTTGCATTTTTTTTTTATTTAAGCACCTATTCACCCCTTCTAGGTATTTCATAAACTAGATTTCATAACTTTCATTACTTAATAACTTAAATTTAATTATTGAATTATATTAAGTTATTAAGTTGATTTATCAAACACCTTTTTAGAATAATTTCAAATTATAGGAGGATTACTTAAGATGAAAAAGAGGTTTTGAGAAAAGAAAAAACAAATAAATGATGTGTTTGTATGTGTTGAAACCTATAAGATTATATAATATTAACCTTTATTGGAAAGAAATCGCTAGCTGAGGATATGTTATTTATTGCAAGGGTTTTATTTTAACATCGTAGAAATCTTCTAATTTTATTTAATTCTTTTAACAAAAATAAGATATGAGTTTGTATATGATTTCTTGTCTTCTTTCTTCATCTGCATAAAAAATAATAAAAATAAAAATAAAACATAATCCTAGTCTCACTATCTTTCGTTTTCTCTCCCACTTCCTTTTACTTTTTGCCAATTCATTTTTTTTTCTTCCCATTTCAACCCATCTTCTTTTCCACTTCAAAGCAGTCATGATCGTGGATCATGGTTGTAGCTCAATGATAGGCCAAGCTCAAGCTAGCCCATCAATCATACCACTAGGCCATCTTAATGAAAGGCCTAAGACTAAGGTGGTGTTTGTTTTTTTATTTAATTCTAAATAGAACCTTAATACTTAATAGTATTAAATATTAGGTTGCTTTTTTTGTAGTATTTTATTTCTATTAAGTATTAAAAAGTAAAAAAAAAAAAAAACCAATATATTATTTTTTCTATTTAGAAAAAGCTTCATATTTTGACATTTTCTATTTAGTAAAAAGTTTATAATAAGTCATAAAAAAATAGAAAAACAAACAACCTAAATTCTGAAAATAAATTGCTTTCAACAAAAAGCCAAAAAAACAAACACCACTTAAAACTTGCTTTAGGTTTGAAATTGGACCTAAGATTAGACCCAATCTTAGGTTTAAAACGACTTTGTCCCATCCAGTCAAGATTGGCCCAATACTAGTGAAGGGCAAATAATGCCTTTTGAAATTTATAATTTGGAAGTATGTGAAGGAAGTTGTAAGCACAATGGTGTTATTAATTGTAATTCTAGAAATGTATGTATATAGTGGAGAAGCTCAAAATCTTCAAGGAAAATATTGGAAAATTCATTCCATCATTTTATGGGTACAGAGATATATTTTCTACATTTTTTGCAGTTTTGTTTTATAAGGAGGGAAAGAGTCCTTTGAGGAAGAAAAGGCTCCCCTTTTATAGCCACTTTTCTTTGTCAAGGAGCATGAAAGAGTGGCTTTTGTAGTAGGTCAATAGGCTTTTTGCAGTAAGTCACCAGACTTTGTTGACTTTTGGGCACATGAGGACAAGGGTAGTTAGACTCATCTTTTTAGGCACAAGTTAGTCAGTCAAAGTCACCCTGTAGGTCTGAAAGGTCTTCTTTTATGATCCTAGTTTTGAGATGAGGTGATTTTGTGCATTTCTAAGTAGCTCGTTTGGGAGGTGGCATATTAAAGATATTCTGATTTTTGGTACCTCCAATAAGTAAAGCAATGACCACCTATTTTTATTATAGACTTTCATTTTAAAAAAAATTGACAAAAATAAAAATAAAAATCAGGTGTTAATACCAAGAGAAGTTGATGACCAATGACATTGGGTGATACAAATAATATTCAACTAATTTTTTTTAGAAAGAACTTTAATGATATGTTTGGTTCCCAAAAAGTAGTAGGAAAAGAAAAAAAAAAGGGATTGGGGGGTGGGGGGCTGGTAAGGAAAATGATTTTTTTATATATATATTTGATTTTATTGTAGGAAATACTAAAAAAAAATCAAATATAATTAAAATTATGAAGAAATTTGTATATTTTAAAATTATTTAATCTAAATAAGTGAAAAAGTTTGAAATAGTGTATAAAAATAATTTATTAATTTTAAATTTAAATTATTTTTTTTTTCACTTTTTTTTCATTCTACTTTTCCTCTCTATTTTTTCCTTACATTTTCCTTCAATGTTTTCATAAACCAAACATAGTCTAAAAGATTAATTAAAAAGAAAATAATTATAATTAGATGGACTTGACAAATTAATAAATTAACATGTATCGCATTTAATATTATCTAAATAATTTTAAGGGAAGGTGTATTCATTTTTACACCAAGTACCATATTTTTAATAATGGTATACTTTAATTACTTTAAAAAAAAATTTGTTATAACTTCGAGATGTACTATGAGATGGTCAAGTAATCATCCACCTATTTGAACCATATTCTATAATACCAAGTAGTGATCATATTTATAAAATATCTATCTTTGATAGTAAATTGAATCCCAATTAAGATGAAATCTTCTTTTTAAAAACTTGATAAAATACTTGCAATATAGTCTAAAAGACTCAAAAAAAAAAATGTTTAAAACCACTAATTAATGAATTCTAAACATGGTAACTAAAGCAAGTCAAAATATTAGGGATTATGAATATGTATTTAAGTCTTTTTATATCATTTATGAGTCTTTATAATTAATTATGAAGTATAGATATTAATTGATAACCTCAAATTGGATAAATTTCATAGATGTTTATAGACTCAACATTCAAAGATTGATAATTATAACACTACAATCATAAAATTTGAATTAAAAATAATTTTAGAAATTTTTAAAATACAAACTCTTATCATACAATAAATAAAATAAAATAAAATTACTAATGAAAATTTGTAATGGAAACTCTATAACATTATTTGTTTGGCCATGTGATTAAAAAATGGTTTTTTATTTTTAAAAGCAGAAAAATGTTTTTAAAAATTCTTAACATTGTTTGATTATTCTTTTCTATTTCCAACCTTTTTTTAAAAAAAAAAAAGAGAGTAAAATATGGACAACTTTTAGAAAATAAGTAGAAGGGGTTTTTTTTTCACTAGTCTATAAAAATAAAAGGAAAACATATAGAAATTTTAAAATATTATAAAAAAATAAAATAAAATTGAACATCATATAATTTTTTTTTTCTTTCTCCACATCAAATATCAATAACGAAAATCTTTAAATATGATATTTATTTAAATTACATGTGTTTTTCTAAATTTCTTTTAACTTCTCTAAAATTTTTCATTAAGTAAATGAATTCCAAATCAGATTATACTAAATACATAAAATTTATTAATTTACTTTGAAACTCAAAAATAGGTTTAATTAGTATTAAAAAGTCATGAAACTCAACAACATTAATGTGAGTGTTTAGCTAAGTTGGCAATTATGGACAAAATTTCTAAGTTTCTCCTAACTCAATTTTCTGAATCCTTTCTTAGACTACTTGACTATTGAAGATCAAGTGTAGAAATTGCTTAAAGACCAAAGTATGTAGTTGAGATTGTAGAAGGATGAAATTGAGTTAACAAAGTTTTTCAAATTGCTATTGTTTTTGAAATATTTTTTAAAGTGTTGAGGAGGAAAAGGCAACAATTTTTTTTTTTTTTTTTAAACTAAGTGTTCATGTGTCTTGTTCTAGGATCGATCCATTTTTTCTTAATCTTTTCTTAGCTTTTGGATCAAGAGCTTCTTAACTTTTAAACCAAAAAATGCTTCCTAATTTAGGGAAGGAGACTTGTAACCATTTTCTTCTCAGTTGAGCTCTTTCTTCTCTTACCAAATTAGGAATGTTTGGTTGTCAAGAAAAGCCCCTTTCACCCTTGAGTTCCAAATCGTTTTTCATAGGATTTTCTTAAAAATGGGTTGATTCTTCTATTTCATTCATCTCTCATTTTCTCATCTATTTGGTTTTGAGTGAAAATTCATTTTCTTCTTCATTAATCTCTAAAAAGAAGTCGAGATCAAGTTTGGTGTGAACTCTAAATATGTTTTGAAAGACAAAGTCATGCAACTAAAGTGAGAAAGTGTTGATCAAGTAGTTTGTGAAAGATTGGTGGATTTTGACTAGGTAAATCCTCGTGCACATTGGTTGTTCTTCATAGTAAAATTTTTTATTGTTAGTAGACCTGTGGTTTTTTTTTTTTTTTATCTCTTAAGAGATTTTGCAAGTAAAAATTTAGTGTCGGTATCTATATCTTTCTCATACTACTCTTTTATTTATTTTTTATTATTAGTATCATTTATTGCTTGAACATATATATTGGATGGATGAAAAATGAGTTGAAATAGGTGTAATTAATTTTTAGATATCTTGAATAATTTTCTATTCATTTTGATAATCATATCAAGTAGTAATTAGAAATGTGTTAAGGAGGTAATTGTTCTCATGAATCAATGTTGGGGAGTTTGAAGCATTTGCATGTAACTTATATTTATAAATTGTGGAGAAAGTGTTGCTACATGTATGCTTACATGCAATTTTTATTCTTTGTTGAAAAGTTGTTAATAGGGAAATCTTTTGTGAAGAATCAAAGGAAAAGATAATATACACTAGTGAATCGTTTGTTAATTTGTATAAAAATATTTATCCACCCTTCCTTTAAGTGTAGTTCACCATTAAGATTCACCTTCAATTAGAAAGTCATAGACTAAAATTTATTTTAAATAACTTGGTTAGGTTTCTTTTTACATATGTCATATTTTTATAAAAAATTTCACTAGGTAAATAAACTCTAACTTATGCAAAACTTAATGCATTAGATTCATTAACGAGACTAATAATTTTTAAAAATAACTTAAAAAACTAAAATAGTGATTCAATTAATATTATAAATTTATGAAACAAAATTAGTCTTTGAACAACTTTATTATTTCTCTTCTATATAGAATCATCATTTTCCAATTTTTTAACTAGTTAAATGAACTTAAAATTAAACAAAACTTAATATATTGGATTCGTTAACAAATCTAGTAAAATAACTTAAAGCTCAAATAGTGATCCTATTAATACCATAAATTTATGGAACAAATTGGTTTAGAGCAACTCAATTATTTCTTTTTTACATAGAATCATAATTTTCTGATTTTTTTATTTATTTGGCAAATGAACTTCAAATTAAATAAGACTTAATGTGTTAGGCTTATTAATGAGTCTAATAATTTTCAAAAATGATATGAAACTCAAATAGTAATACAATAAATATTTGAAATTTATAGTCAAAAATTGATTATGAGCGACTCTATTGTATCTCTGCAACATAAAATTTCTATTTTATGCTTTTTTCACTTGGAAAATAAAATAAAATTAAACAAAGCCTAATACAGATTGATCAACAAATCTAGTAATTTTTATAAATATTCTGAAATTCAAATAATCTAGAAATTTATGGATAAAAATTAATTCACTATAACTGTATTATTTCTTTTCCACACATAATTATATTTTTATATATTTGTTCACTAGAAAAATAAATTTTAAATCAAGGGCACTTTATATTGAATTTATTAATGAGTTTAATAATTTTTAAATTAATTTTGAACTCAAATAATAGATTTAATCATTAAAAAAAAATAAGAAATCAAAATTGATATATTATGAGTTATGATTTTATTGTTTCTCCTATGAACACAACTATGTTTTTTGAATTTTCTCACTAGGTGAATAGATTATGAATTTAGACTTAAATTCTTGAGTGAAACTTTTAATTTTTAAGAATAACTTGAAATTACTTGACATATTTACATGTTAAAAAATTATTTACAAAGATGTTAATATTCTTTTGTTTTTTAAAAATAATTTATGATTTTATTATAACAATACTATTCATATTTTACTAAAAATATTTATTTATAATTATAAACTATTTTTTTAATAAGACTTAAATTAAATTTAATTAAGATTATATAAATTGAATATATAATGTCTTTGCATAATCAACAAAAAAAAATGTAAAAACAATTTATTCAAACAAGCTTTTCATTTTTTATTTGGGTTTATTAGACTTTACCCCCCAATCTATAACGCGTTTTTCACATTGCTCCTTCACATTTAAAATTGAATAATGTACCCTTCATACTTCATAGAAACATGCAATGTACATTTGTTGTGTGACATTGTTAGCTGTAATGAATGGAATACACATGTGTTGAACACATGACATGTTTAAGTGAGGGAAAAATAGTCATTTCAATTAAAAAAACACCTAAAACCCTAACCTAGCCCTCCTCCTTTGATCGTTGGTTGAAATTTTATGGTAAACAACTTCTTTATTGCCCCTAAACCTCCCTTCATAATATAGTTTTATCGTAAAATAATAAGATGGTCGATCTGCAAACATATAATACATTACAATTGTATTCATATTAGGTAAATTAATAATGCAACATTAATCAAAAGAAAAAAAAATGTCATAACAAATTGTAGATAAGCACCTCAACATGAGGTTTAGTTTCCCAAAATTTTCCCCAAATTTCCTCAAACATCAAAATGAAACCCTAACCCTAAAACTAAAGCATAACATCTAATTTTCATCCATCTTGGCCGAGATTTATTTTCCCCAAATTTTCTGATACATTCAAACGAAACCCTAACCCTAAAACTGAAGCATAACATCAAATTTTCATATATCTTCGCCAAGTTTTATTTTCCTCAAATTTTCTAAAACATCAAAATGAAACCCTAACCCTAACCCTCTTTGCCAAGATATTTGTAGCCATTAAAGAAAAACCCAAGTTTAACATTACAAGACAAAAAACATACCATTGAACTCCATATCTTCGATGTCTGCATTAGAGAAGGGTTGTGTTAGGGTTTTGTGGGTTTTTAAATTGAAATGACGATTTTGCTCTCACTTAAACATTTCATATGTTTAATACATGTGTTTTTTGTTCATTACAACTAACATCGTCATACAACAAATATATATTATATGTTTTTATGAAGTATGAAGGATACATTATTAGATTTAAATATAAGGGGACAATGTGAAAAACACGCTATAGGTTTGAGGTAAAATGTAATAAACCCTTTTTATTTTTAAAAAATATTTTTAATAATTTATCAATCACTTTTATTTTTATAAAATATTAAAAAATTATTATTTTTTGTTGTAAAACTTAAACACAGTCTTTGAAACAATCATAAGACAAGACAATAAAAAGACGGTAAAGTGTTGTTCATTTCCCTCATCTAAATATCATATGAACCACTGGAATTATAGTCATGTGGGCTGCGGGTCCCATGATAATTGATCTTTTATAATTAAAACTAAACAAACTCTTTAACATAATAAGAAATTGTGCAAATAAAATCAAGTACTCTAAAATTCAATATATAAGTAAAAATATTTTAAAATTTCAAAATAGAAATATGGACCCCACATTTTTCGCAATGCATTCCCACTCGAATGACAAGACTTGCTTTTAATTTGAAATTTTGGTTTTTTTGAAAATTTGTTTTGAGTTGCCACTTATTTTTATTTTATTTTTAAAGGAAAAAAAATAAGAATGAAAAACTTTAGATATGACTCCTAAAGAAAAAATAGGTCTGTGAAAAATTGAGTTTAAGTCCGGAGGTTAGATTACCTATTGAGAAGGTATAACAATAAATCGTAAGACTCCTCTAAGCTCCTAAAAATGAGTCTTTACTAAATAAGTGTGGTAATTGATCGATTAATCATGGATACGAAATAGTGAACAAAGATATACTATGGACAAAGAGCACAATGGAATGTGAGAAAACGAATGAGAGAATATAGGATATGTACTTGAGCTGCGAATAAGAAATGTACTATCATGAAAACAAAATTAATAAACAAGTATACAATAATTACGTGTGTCAAAAAGCAAATCAAAGAGAATCAATATTCAATCACAAATGTTGGGCCCTATTAATGTTAAATTTATTTTTGTATGAATTAATTCTCTAAAGTCCATTATTTGGAATTATAGAATTTTATTCATGCTTATTAAAAAAAAATGAGAAAACAAAGGTCAAAAGTCAAAGAAAATATGAAAATGCATGCTGGAAAAAAATATGGCAGCAAATGATTTATTAAAATTGGATTTTTGGTGACCTAAAACTCTAAGAGTGAAAAGTTGAAGAATCAAGATTATTTGAAAACAAGATTTTTTAAAAACAATTTTTGAAAGCAAAGAAAGAATTAAGAACGTGAAAACACGTGGCTTTTGGGGCATGGAGAAGGAGCCCATGCAGATGTAGAAGTCGGCAAGAGCGGTGCCAAGGTGACCGCTCCATTGGGGCACCATTTTTTCTAATAACAGCATCATAGTCATCTATCTCCTCCCCAAACCTTGTGTTCAGGAGATCTCCACCAGCCCATCCTAGCTTCAGTTCTGGTTCATTTTTCGCTTCAATCATGTATCGAATCGAAGGTCATTATGGCAACTGAAGTGGTCATTCCTGACGACACTGATGAATTGTTCAGCTTGCCTGAGCCAGATGCAGTATCAGACTTGTACTTCTGGGCACCTCCAACTTTAATCCCAATGAGCTCAGAAATGAGGCCAGGTTTGGATATGTTGTCATCCACATCTGCCTCTCTTGTTTGCATGCTGACCACAATAGACTTGGTTGTGATAGTAACCATGATTTATGCAGCGGAAATAAATCATGATGAAACAAGCATGGAGGCAAGCCAAAATCATATGTAAAAGACTGACCTTTTTCTCTGCTGAAAACGCCCACAATCTCCTACAATCTTCTGCTGTTTACCTTATCAATTTTCCGGACTGTAATTTCTTAGTGGGCAGAAAAAACAATAGCTAGGGTTAGTCACTCTCTTTTCTGTTTCTAATATATATCTCTTCGATGGGAAGAAGACCACTTTGTTAGAAACTCTTTTTTCTGTTTCTAATATATATCTCTTCGATGGGAAGAAGACCACTTTCTTAGAAACTCTTAAGCACATAATTTGCTTCAAGAAAAAAGATATAAGCGTGACTCTCTTTCCCTTAAAATGCTCATTTTAAATAAATTAGATTATCTATTTTTAATTAAATAAAATTTAATTAAAAACTAATCTATCATTTATTTAAAACACATAATTCATGTATAGTCCAAACAATTAAGGCACAGCAGGGACCGCAGGAATAAAATTAACAAGGCTACTAATTATAATAAGAATTCATACAGGATCAGTATATTCTCATTATAATTAATCACAAATTATACCACTAAAAATTCATGAATGAACTCCTTATTAATCTTACAATTCCATTACATAATAATTTATGTTTCCCACGTTAAGATTACAGATGCTATTTACATCAAACAAATTACTGACAATTTATTTGAGTAACAATAGATCTTCAAGATTGTCGCTTAACTTAATTCATGTGTCGGATAAAAATCCACCTGCAGGGTTTACACTATGAAACCTTATAAGCTTACTTAAAGTGCATCATCAATCTCTATACCGAGACGTGGATTCAATCATTATTTAATACATCGCAAACATAAAGCGTCTTTGTCCAACTCATCGAGTCTTATCGCTCCAATAAATGAAACTCACTCTTTAATGAATCAAAACACAAGATATTTTATATTTGCTCATATTAATTAAATCATGATTAAAAACATAAATCTTATTTCTAATGTCCTAGAGAATATGTTTTAACAGTCAGTACAAAACATCCATTCTCTACTTGGTCCAGTTAGTTATTTATAAAATATACTAACATAATTATTATTAAATTATGCCGAAAGATTAATTTATCTAATGCAAATCTCCAATTAAATACAAAGAAATAATTGTTTATAGAATGACATCATAATAACATACTATTAAATTCACGCTTATGCATGGTTAATAGTATATCTCTATCAGGTTGGTCGGGATTTTGGCATGAAGAATATCAAGATGGACAGCTGAAGGATCTTTCTCTTGGTTTCCAGTTTGAACATAGTCTACCATAGGAGACGACAATGCTGGATTGTTAAGGAGCTCTTCCTTGCTGGTAACTACGTATTCACCTTCATTTTCATTCAGATTTCGACAAATTGCACACTGCCATTTGACCTGCTGATTGCTTTCGAGAATTTTGACGCTAACTGATCCAAAGGCATCACGACAACTCGAACTCCGGGAGCTGTAGATCCCTTCACATCTTCAAATTTTAGAAACATAAGCCAAGGAAATACCCATGTTATTCTTGACGATGCACAGTTTTCTGTTAAACAGAACCAGCACAGCTGCCTCCAAAGCTGGGAAATTCCTCAAGTGCGTCTTATTGTCAATATGTTTGCTCCGGAAATCATTCACTTCATCATAAACCCTAAGTTTGCAACTGTTCTTGCAATCTGAAACATAAAACTAACCAAGGGAAGAAAATATTTGTGGTCTGCAAGAGAGTATAGTTGATCAGGAACCGATTCTTTCTTCTTGTCTTTTGGGATCAAGGCTGCTGTTTTGTTTCGCCTTGTGTGGAAATCCCGGGAATTCTTCAAATGAGTGAAGGCAGCCACTGGTTACTCTCATTGGTTTTGAATTTTTATCCTCCACAACGAGGTTGCACAATTGAGTTTCAGATTTTGTTTGAGGTTCTTGCCTGCAACTTCTTCTCTGTATCAGGCCTAGAAACTGAAAGACTCCCAAGGCGATGAACTGTTCAAGGTTGAGGCTGAGCTGATGCCAAGCTTCTTCTAGTACAGATCTGCAAGAGAGCTACACCGTTTTGCCAGCTCCAGATGAGGTGCGCGCGGTGACTCTAAATATTATAAGGTGGCCATGCGAGCCATCTACAAGTGGGAACAGGATGGGAAAGAGCTTGTAGGAAATGAGTGGTGGAGTGATGGGAGAAACGGGCCTCAATGCATCTTGCTCATCAGTCATTATGGTCAATTGTTGAAGTCAAGCATGCCCTCACAGCTAGGAGGCAGGTTTGGACCATAATTGCCAATTGGGATTTCTTCGGGTGAACCAAATAAATGGAGCGGGTGGTCATATAGCAACTGCAAGGTGGCCATGCTGATGAGGATATATTATTTCATGTACGTGGAAAGTGGATGGAAATGAGCAGCTTCTTCAAGAAATTATGCTTTGGACCTCCCCGAGTTTCACTACAACTAACTTGGCCAACTTGGTTTCATCATATTTCCTACAACCTCCAAGCAAAGTAGTCCAGATCACCGAATCAGGCTCCATTGGCATTTTGTCCTTAAACTCATTTGCCTATTGACAGCAGACTGCCCCTCAAAAATTGATGAGATAACATCAACGCTGAAATGTTGGCCATCCCATAGGCATCTTTACATAGATTGATTCTGCCTTTGGATATTTCTCTCTCTCCTCAAGTGAGTTCAATTTTATTATAACATCCTTCTTCTCTGCTAATACTCTTAGCTGAACATCCAACCCATGTTCCCAAAGTGCCAGCGTCTCGTATCTGATGACTAGCCAACAGCCTTGCCCTTGTTGAGGCCCAAATAAGTATCCAGAACCATCAGCATCAACCCAATAACAACACGATGGCTATTGTGAATGCACAGGAATAAAATTAGTTCATTCCAGCTTCCGAGGTAGACCATATCGCCAGGTTTGAAATTCACCATCATTACGCTTTTTTGCTTGAATCCAAAGTCTTTGATGCCAAGCCTCCTTTCCTCAATTTTCGGTGCAAGCCAAGTAGAAATCCCATTTGGAAGCAATTGGCTTATTTGAATGTTTGGGTGACAGTATTTTTGCATGGAGGTGGTTGGAGCTGTAGCTGTTTGGTGATCATTGCAGACATGCTCGTATTGCTCCATCTTGTGCACCAGTTGAGAGCAGATCATTACCAACAACCAATGCATAAATTTGCTCAATGGGTTCATTGAGACTCATTTCAAATACCATGAATCTTTACTAATCATGCATCCCAATTCTCCACCACGATTTACCAAACTAGTACATGTGGGATCCTCCCTAAAAATTGCCGCGTGGCTCCCTCTCCCTTGCGACATGTGGCATCACTCATTCCACCCGGACATATCACATCCGGATACGGCCAACGTTCTACCTTATCCGGATGTCTCACAGCCGCCATTCTATCCGGCCGACATCCCACTTTCTCCGAATGTCTCACAGTCGCAATTCAATCCGGCCGACGTTCCACCTTCTCCGGATATTTCACATCCGGCGCCTGTCGCCGGATGGGAGAGGAGGACGATTCAATTTCCCCGGACAGACATGTCCGGATCCTCTGGTGACGCTTACCCGGACAGCTTGGCTCGTCAGATACTCGCGATTCACCGGATCCATTTCCGCCCACAATCAAAGAGATAACTCTGACAATATTGACGACCAAGTTTCCTGAATTGTCACTCATCTTTAATGCAAGATACATTCGACAAGACATTCCCAAGTTTTCTCAAGTCTCCTGACACATCCCCGATATTTAAAGTCATAAATTGAAGCGGCGTCCACCGCCTAAATATCCTCTTGACAGTCGCCATCTTGGACCAGAAACGTCATGATTGTTTCGCCACCTATGAGCCGCAATCATGACGATGGGACCCGCTAGCACAGCGAGGCCATACTTTCTGACTCGTATATAAACTCTAAGGAGACTCTCAGGGAGGTAAGCATTCTAAAAGCCACAAAGCCACAAGGGATAAACATCCTGCTAAGGGATAAACATCCTTGACAAAAATCACGGAGCAAGACTCCAAAAGGAAAACTCTATTTTCCAACAGCTTCCAAAAGACTAACTTAATCATCGGAGGGTGTGTCCGGACAACCCATCCGGACATCTTTTTTGCAGGAGGAAGGAGGATTCACTGTAATGCGTTGATCGAGATTCTGTTACTGGTGATTACTATTGCAGTAGGGGAATTTTGCCATCAACATTGGCGCCGTCTGTGGGAAACTTTCTTCTCAATAAATCCTATACCTTTCAACTGTAAAGATGACTTCACCCTCAAGGAGTCGCTCTTCCGCCAGAGGTGACGAAGGTTACTTCGAATGGCAAAACAGCATGGAAAGACGACAACGAGAAAATGAACGACAGATGCAAATTCTGCTCCAAGAAACAAAGAGACTCAGGGAAGAAAACAATGTCTTGAGGATCCGAAGCTCTTCCTAACCTCAGCACTATCAGCGGATGCAGGACCCCTGTCACAACCAAGGAGCTCCGTTCCCCCGAGAAGAGAGCCCAACCCTCGGGGCGCATGAAGCATGGCCTAATGAAACCCCGGTGCACGCTCGCCATGTCCGAAAAAACGAGAGTTCAGGCTCTACTTGAGCCCTGTCCAAGCGACAACGTGAGAAAAGGTCCCAAATATCTGACGCAGCGCGCGCACGTCTGGGACCCCAAACACCCTACAAAAACAGGCCTCATACCGCCATATCACTGGATGCACACTCCGAGCCTTCAAGCTCGCCTACTTTACAGGGACATGTCACCTGCCCCCTCGTGGCGCAGGTTGGTAAAGATCCCTCGCACACAACCCCTCCGGGCTCTATCAGCAGGCGCTTGGACGACATGCTCTCCATGCCTTTCAACTCTCGTATCATTAAATATGAACCCCCACAAGGGTTCATCATCCCGAAATTCTCCACGTATGATGGATCCAGCGATCCCTTTGATCACATAATGCATTATCAGCAGCTCATGACCCTTGACATAGGGAATGATATGCTGTTGTGCAAAGTTTTCCCAGCCAGCCTACAAGGCCAGGCTCTTTCGTGGTTTCATCGACTGCCCGCGAACTCGATTGACAATTTTCAGGATCTGTCCGAGGTCTTCGTGGGGCAGTACTTATGCTCAGCCAGGCATAAGCAAAATATCAGCACCTTCCAGAACATCAAAATGCAAGGAAATGAAACTCTGAGAGAGTTCGTGAAGCGTTTCGGACAAGCTGTCCTACAAGTCGAATCGTACAGCATGGACGCACTCCTCCAAATTTTTAAACGAAGCATATGCCCAGGGACCCCCTTCTTCGAGTCCCTCGCCAAAAAACCTCCTACAACCATGGACGATTTATTCCGGCGTGCGAGTAAATACTCCATGCTAGAGGATGACGTTCATGCCACTACACAGCAAGTCCTGGTACCTGACCAAGCCGCTAAAAGCGAAGCCACCAGAAGCTTCAAAGCACCCAACCATCCTAGGTCATCCAACAGGGGGCATGATGAGCGACGCCCGCCACTCATTCGGACACCTCTCACCAAGTCGTACGAAAAACTGCTTCCTATAATTCACGATCTGCCTGGCTTCAGATGGCTAGGACTAATAAGATCGCACCCCTTAGAAAGGGACAGCAACAAAAGATGTGATTACCACAAAGATCATGGGCACAACACTGAAACGTGTAGAAGCCTTCATTACATGGTAGAGGATCTCCTAAAGGCGGGACACTTGAAGCAGTACGTCCGAACAGCGCCTAACGGTGAAGGATCTTCCCATGATCGAGGCCCACGCGCCCCAGCGGCTCATGTTAGGGCAGTAATCAACTAAATACACAGAGGCCACTCTGCCCCTGGCCCATTCCGACTGTGATGCCCCCGTCTGGCACAGTTCGGTGGTACGGTCGGGCACCAGAGCACAGCCTTGTCGTGTGAGTTCGAATCCTACAGAGGTCACTCTGTCCCTGGCCCATTTCAGCTGTGATGCCCCCATCTGGCACAATTCGGTGGTACGGCCGGGCACCAGAGCACAGCCTTGTCATGTGAGTTCGAATCCTACAGAGGCCACTCTGCCCCTGGCCCATTCCGGCTGTGATGCCCCCGTCTGGCACAGTTCGGTGGTACAGCCGAGCACTAGAGCACAGCCTTGTCGTGTGAGTTCGAATCCTACAGAGGCCACTCTGCCCCTGGCCCATTCCGGTTGTGATTCCCCCGTCTGGCACAGTTCGGTGGTACGACCGGGCACTAGAGCACAGCCTTGTCGCCACCCAAGTTCAAATCCTGGGGACGTCACTCTGGGTCGCTTTGGCACCAGAGCTAAAAAAATAGGGTCACTTTGGCACGGATACAAATGGTGGCAAGACGTCACTCTGGGTTGCTTTGGCACCAGAGCCAAAAATCGGGTCGCTTTGGCACCGATACAAATGGTGGCAACACCCAAATGTTGCAAAAAAGACCGACGCTTTGATGGGAATAGTCGCATCATTTCCCATGAAAGAGTCAACAATGCTACCTGTATACGTTCAAGCCACTCCCACCATCTTTGAATCACACGTTTGCAATGTGAGCCCAAAAGAATACAACTGGGCGGTTGACATCAGGGCAAATTTACAAACGGGGGCATTACCTGAAGATCCCAAGCGCGCCCACAAAATTCGGGTGCAAGCGTCCCACTTTCTCCGAGTATCTCACATCCGGAATTCTGTCGAGGCAGCACCCATCCAGATGGCCGCATATCACCAAAAGATAGCAATTTTATCCCACCTTTTCAAACAGGGTCAGATAGGCGATATAAAAGGGGGCATTGTGGGATCCTCCCTAAAAATTGTAGCGTGGCTTCCTCTCCATTGCGACACGTGGCATCACTCATTCCACCCGGACATATCACATCCGGATCCGGCCAACGTTCTACCTTATCCGGATGTCTCACAGCCGCCATTCTATCCGGCCGACATCCCACTTTCTCCGGATGTCTCACAGCCGCAATTTTATCCGGCCACCTTCTCCGAATATTTCACATCCAGCACCTATCGCCGGATGGGAGAGGAGGACCATTCAACTTCCCCGGACAGACATGTTCGGATCCTCTAGTGACGCTTACCCAGACAGCTTGGCTCGTCAGATACTCGCAATTCGCCGGATCCATCTCCGCCCACAATCAAAGAGATAACTTTGACAATACTGACGACCAAGTCTTCTGAACTGTCACTCATCTTTAATGCAAGATACATTCGACAAGACATTCCCAAGTCTTCTCAGGTCTCCTGACACATCCCCGATATTTAAAGTCATAAATTGAGGCGGCGTCCACCGCCTAAATATCCTCCTGACAGCCGCCATCTTGGACCAGAAACGTCATGATTGTTTCGCCACCTATGAGCCGCAATCATGACGATGGGACCCACTAGCACAGCGAAGCCATACTTTCTAACTCGTATATAAACTCTAAGGAGACTCTCAGGGAGGTAAGCATTCTAAAAGCCACAAAGCCACAAGGGATAAACATCCTGCTAAGGGATAAACATCCTTGACAAAAATCACGGAGCAAGACTCCCAAAGGAAAACTCTATTTCCAACAGCTTCCAAAAGACTAACTTAATCATCGAATGGTGTGTTCGGACAATCCATCCGGGCATCTTTTTTGCAGGAGGAAGGAGGATTCACTGTAATGCGTTGATCGAGATTCTGTTGCTGGTGATTACTATTGCAGCAGGGGAATTTTGCCATCAACAGTGCACACTGCCTAGATTGAGAATTCCAAATCCTCAGTCTCATCTTTGCTCTCAGTATATAGCTTATCGAACTCATATGGCATAGAGATCCCAAATACTAAAACTCCAATGCAGTCCCGTGGCCAATATTTTAAACTAATATATTGGAGAACAGATACAATCACAGAAATCCTCCATTAATTAAATTCATTTCCCTCCACAACCTCACTCCTCTAGTCCCACCAACTTGGCCATTAATGATATCATCCCACCATCAACAAGAAACAGAGTAATAAACAAAGAAAAAGAAAAACATAAAAATAGAGTATGGACTTAGCTCTATTTCATGGATAGTCAAATAGCTAGGACTAGGTGGAATCCACAAGAAACAAGAGCATGATTTTTATATATCAAGCTCAGGAAAGGATCCATGTATCAGGTATTTACAAGAGAAAACAAAGATACCAAAATAGAGCATGCATGTAAAGAGTTAAATCCAGCAAAGCAAATGAGTGGCCCTTGATGTCCACACCAATCAACAAATCAATGCTCAGAAAAGCAACTGAAAATGAGAGTAAAACAGTGTGAATATGAGAGACAAGAAGCTTACAGTAGCCATAGCTGGAAAGCTCTCCTCAAGCAAAGAGTTGCTTGGCTTCAAGCTCTCATTTCCTTCCCACTAGCAGCAAGATCTTCCCCAGCTTTCTTCTCCTCTGCTTTTCCTTTCTTCGGCTCCTCATTTGCTTCCTCTTCAGTTTCTCTAGTCCTCTCTCCTCTCTTTTAGCTCTCTCGGATTTCTTGTTTTCTCTCAAAAGCTCCTTCCCTCAACATTTCCCTTCTCACTCTCTCTCTCTCTCTCTCAAGCTCTTAAAACTTTTCTTACTACCCAAGCTCACCCTCCCACCATACTCAACTCTCCTCCCTAAAGTTGATCTTTTTTTCCTCTCCAAAATGAGAATCCTTCAAAATGTATCACCCTACAAAATGTGTACCTCCAGCCCACTATCTATTACCAACCTGCTATAAAAACTTCCTCCCACCAAGTGCCTTGACAGCTCACCACACCAGAAAAAATAAGGGTAAACTATGTAAAGGTACATTGCTTAAATATAGAATTTTTTTTTATAAATAAACACACATAAAATATATATTAAGAAAAAAGAGCGCTTAAAAAGCAACCCAAAGTATACTGAGAGTATACTAAGTTGCCAAAAGGCAACAAAAGGAAGCAAAAACTCACCAGCCCTCATCTAGAACCCAACCAATAAAAAAAGCTGATTAAAGGTAAAGGTCCTATATCTAAACAAAACTTAGACCAAGACCAAATATTACAAACAAATGAATTTTTCATCCTTCGAATCGAAATATCCTCATTAACAAAAATTATCCTGTTTCTTTCCTTCTAAACCATCTAAAATAAACAAAGAGGAGTTGTCATCCAAGCCTTTCTACTCTTCTTACCCACAAAGGAACCATGCCAACATAAAAGAGTGTCTCTAGTCGAAAGTGAAAGGACCCACTTAGCACCAAACAGAGCAAAAACAAGATCCCACAAAACCCTCACCTTTGAGCAATGGATAAGAATGTGATTAATCGTTTCCTCTTCAGCACAACAAAGGAAAGATCTGTTAGCTATGTTCCACCCCCTCCTTTTGAGTTGATATGGGGTTAGGACCTTCCCCCACAAAGCTTCCCAAGCAAAGAAACCCATCTTAGTAGGAACACAAGGCTCCAAATGATGTTCCACATAAACAGGACTGCACATCTAGGTTCAAGAGTATTATAAAGGGATTTAACAAAAAAAATTCCCATTCTTTATCTCTTTCCCACACCACCCTATCCTCCAAACCAAAAGCTAGTTTATTTCCTTGTAGAGTGAAAAGGAACCTCTCCACTGCCACCACCTCCTAATCATTGAAAGATCTAGAGAAACGGGGATTCCACCCCCCTTCTTCCCCCAAGGAATCCCAACAATCCACTACCCACGCATCTTTAAAATCCACTAAGGCATACAAAGAAGGAAAAGAATCATGAAGGGTATTGTTCTCGCACCATTTATCCTTCCAAAATCTCATTCTTTTATCATCTCCTATAGAAAAAGCAATATTTTTAAGCATTAAGGAGCCTTCCTTTCTAATTTCCTTCCAAAACCCCACCCCATAGCTCTTCCTTACTTCATGGGTACTCCACTCTCCTCCTTCCTTCCCAAACTTTCTACTAATAACAAGGACTCCCTTTCAAGCGCAAAGCGCCAACTCCACTTACACAAATGAGCCTTATTGAGAATAGAAAGATTTTTAACTCCCAAGTCACCCTTCTTTTTATTTGCCAAACAATTGCCCACTTTACAAAATAGGGCATCTTCTCCAAAGCTCTCTCTCTCCCTCCCCCCTCCCCCAAAAGAAAGTCCATTTAGATTTGCTCTAGTTTTGATTTAACAACTCTTGGCATATGCATTAGAGACATGAGATAGATTGACATGCTAACCAAAGTGCTCCGAATGAGAATAATTCTCTCTCCCTTAGAAATGAATTGTCTCTTCCACAAGGTTTTCATCTTCTTTAATTAAAAATATTAAACATTATAAAATTTTATGTTCTAAATTTCTAAATTTGTTTATCATGAATTTATTTTTATATTAAATTTATTATCATTTATTATTTATTATATATTATTATTTTATGTTTAAAAATGTCCATAATATAATTAAAAATAATAAATATAAAAATATGAAATATTAAAAAAAAAATTGAAATTGAAAAGATTTCATCCGCTAACATACTTTAAAAAACAAAAGCAAAAAGAAGATGGATATATCATAGAGAAGGGGAAAAATAAAAATGAAAAATCGTGTGGTATGGTGATTGCCATGCGTCAAAGTTATGTTTTTTTTTTTTTTAAATAATAATAGTAATGATAGCTCCTTTGTTTTATCAAAATAATAATAACAATTAAAAAAAAAAGGCAAACAAAAAAAGTGGTGGTTAGGGGCATGGAAGAAAATATCACGAGATGTCAATGATATATCATGTATCGGAGGGTATGGATATGATATTTGGTGGGAGAAATAACCAAAAATGGGCAAATTTTTTTTTTTTTTTATATCAACGATATGGCGATATTTGGCGAGAGAAATCGCCAAAAATCGGAGATATTTTTTTATATATCGGCGATATGGTGATATATCGCTCGTGATATATTAGGTGGTCAAGGGGTGCTATAGTGCTCCCACTAGCCTTTTTTCCTATAGTGCCTCTACAATGCACCCTCAAAAAAGCCTCCTTTTTTTTTTGGGCGTTGAGGTGACTTGAACCCAAACAAAAGATTTGAGGTTCAACTCACCATACCACTAGGGCAAGCTTTCCCTATTAAATGTAATGCACCAAAAATATATATTCAAAATCATCATTTAAAGAAAATTTTAAAAGAATATTTTAAAAAGCAAATTAATTATAATTATTTTATGATTAAATACAAAAATTTCTTTTAATTGATTACCAAAATTATAAAAATTATCATAATAATTTTCTTCATAATGTTTTTAATATCTTTAATAAATTAGTTAAATATTAAAAAATTGTACATATATTATAATATTTTTTATATCATTTAATACAATTTAATTAAATAAATCATAATTTTAATATTAATATATATTTTAAAATTAGACATATTATAATCAAATATCATAATCTTATTATGAAATAATATTTGATGTAATTTAATAATAAATGTACATTTATAAAATTCATATTTTTATCGATGCATACAATACTATTATCAAATATGATAATCATATTATACATGTATCAAATTATTTAATAAAACAACTTTAAAATATCTATTATACTTCTAATTATATTTTTATGAAATTTTCTTATATTTTTATAAATTTTGATCAATTTTACATCTATCGATATTTTTTTTCAAAATATCCATCGATATATATCCGTGATTTTCAATATTTTTAGCCTTAGTTGTGGGGAGGGAAGAGGACTTGAGGGTAAATTTGGAATATTGATTGATTTGACTGTTTTAGTGCATGTTTTGAGAGTTATTTCCCCAAAACACATATTCTTTGAAAATGAAAAGTCCGAGTTCTAAAAAATTAATTTTTTTTTAAATGATGCTCATTACATGATTCCCCCAAAAAAAAAACCCAGAACCCAACAAACCTACTTTTCCCTCTACTCGCCTACCAAAGTCTCCTAAAAGGTGGTAAAAAGGTTGCCCCCAAAATATCCAAACCCTCCGAACCCAAAATGACGGTCTGCAAGAAACTAAGGAGATTTTATTAGGATAAAATATCTGTAATTGAAATTTTCAAATATATCATGATATATGAAAAAATATTCATGAAAATTTAACTTAGCTAGAAATGGATGGAAGCTCACGAGAGAACTTCAAAACATTTATTATTGTTTTCTTAGGCTATGTTTGGTTCTTGAAAAATCTGAGAGAAAAATATGAAAAGAAAAAAAAAAAAAAACAAATTTTTTAATTCAATAAATTATTTTTATATATTTCTTTAAACTTATTTTACTTATATTCCTTCTATTATATAATGATTAAATAATTTAAAAATATATAAATTTTTGACAAATTTTAATTATATTTGATTTTCTTTTATATTTTTTATAATGAAATAAAATATGAAAAAACCATTTTTCTTAACACTTGTTTTTTCTTTAGTATTTTTTGGAAGCAAATATAACCTAAAGAAATTGATATATGGATATCAAAATTAGTGATATTGATTTCATATGAAAATAAAATTTTTATTTCATTGAATATTGAAAAATTAAAACACATTACATTTATGAAATAATTTAAATTATACACAAAAAATCTATATTTAAAAATCTAATTTAAAATATAATATATATATATATATATATGTTAATCAATACATATTTATCAAATTTTCCACTTAAATTACCTTAAAATTTTCATGCTTGTGCTCTGCTGGTTGAGTCTGCCGACGCGTTGTTGCCACTTGAACCTTTTATGAAGCGGCATGGCTTATCATATCAACTTCCACATTGACTTATCAAGCCTGACTCATCATACCAACTCCATGATATATGCTCGATCTGACGCGGTGCAATCATTCATTGCAATGTTATATATATATATATATATATAATATTGTGGATGCTCGATCTGACGCGGTGCAATTGTCCATTGCAATATAAAATGTTGTTTTTCTCCTGACAACCATATTATTTTCAGAATGCGTTATTATATATATTTAGAATGAGATGCTAGTTGTAAGCAGATTTACCTACCCCACATTAGATCATATTAGACCCATTATAACTTCATAACTTTAAGTCAATTTATACATGCATTATATAAAAAATATTTAGAGATAATAAAAAGGATATTGAGATACTTGAAGAAGACTTCATGAAAGGGATTATTATTTTTTTGAAAAAAATGATAGAGGAGAAGATTGAAACTTTTATTGATATTGATTAGGCTGGGTCAATAAAAGGTAATCTAGTTCAAGATATTACATGTTTGCTTGGGGAAATATGGTGGCAGGGTGAAGTAGAATAGGGGCTTTTTTAACTTTTGCAGCAATTTTTAAAAATAATTATTAAAAAATGGTAGTAGGGAAAATATTGATATATCTACGGCAATTTTGGTCATGTGGAAGGTATCTTTTGAAGAGGCACCTTCCACAAATTTTAAAATCATGATACATATTTAAAATAATTGAATTTAAGCTAAAGGTATCTTTTGAAGAGACACCTTCTACAATTTCAAAAAATTGGATTTATATTAAAGGTGATTATTGAAAAGACACTTTCCATGTGACAAAAAATCTAATATGCATTAAAGTTATCTCTTGAAGAGACACCTTCCACAATTTGATAAATTTGAATGTCTCATGAATTTGATTTTAAAGCTAAAGATGTCTCTTAAAGAGACATCTTGTACAATTCCTAAAAATTTTAATTTATACAAAAGGTGTTACTTGAAGAGACACTTTCCATAATTCCAAAATTCCACAAATTCCAATATATATTAAAGGAGTCTCTTCAAAAGACACCTTCTACAATTCCAAAAAATTGGATTTATACTAAAGGTGTCTCTTGAAAAGACATTTTCCACAATTCCACAAAATCCAATATGTATTAAAAATTGTGGAAATAATTTTAAAGCTAAAGATGTCTCTCTTCAACATAAATTCAAAATTTTCTACTATGTATGAAAATTGTGGAAAGTGTCTCTTCAAGAGACACTTTCAGTATAAACCTAATTTTTTTAAAATTATGGAAGGTCTCTCTTGAAGAGACACCTTTATAATTCAATTTTTTGGGAATTGTGAAAGGTGTCTCTTAACACCTTCCACAGATTTAAAAAAAAAAATTGGGTTTATACTGAAAGTCAAGAGACACTTTCCACAACACAGCCTCTATCGATGGTGACCTTTAAATATAAATCCAATTTTTTGGAATTGTAGAAAATGTCTCTTGAAGAGACACCTTTAGTATATATTGGAATTTGTGGAATTGTGGAAAGTCTCTTCAAGTGACACCTTTTGCATAAATTAAAATTTGTAGGAATTGTAGAAAGTGTCTCTTTAAGAGACATCTTTAACTTTAAAAGCAAATTCACGAGACATTCAAATTTGTCAAATTGTGGAAGGTGTCTCTTCAAGAGACACCATTAATGCATATTGAATTTTTTGCCACGTGGAAAGTATCTTTTCAAGAGACACCTTTAATATAAATCCAATTTTCTTAAATTGTAGATGGTGTCTCTTCAAAAGACACCTTCCATGTGCCCAAAACTGCCATAGATCTATCAATATTTTCCCAACTACCATTTTTAATAATTATTTTTAAAAATTATTGCAAAAGTTAAAAAGGCCCACTAGAATAGTAGAGTGTAGTTGCTAGAAATGGTAATGAGACCAAGTTTTTGTCTTTGTTTTAAAGGATTTGTTAAATGATTTGGTTGAAGTTGTTCAAGGAGTTGAGGATGCCCTCATAAAGTCCTATGAAACTCTATTTTAACAATAAAGTGGTTATAAGTATAACGTACAATCTAATCCATAGAACATAACATAAGGAAATTAATCGTTGTTTCTATGTACTTGTATTTTTTACGTGTGTTCTCACTCAAATGTGACTCATTTTTATTGTGAAAAAATTGGTTTTTGAAAATTATATTTCTCACTTACTTTGTTTATTTTTCAAAAGGAAAATAAAATAAGAAATAAAATTCTAGTGTGATTTTTAAAAAAGAAAAAAAGAAAAAAAAAAGAAAAAGAAAATCCAAATCCGAAATTTAGGATACTTGTTGGGAAAAGACCATAAAAATAAAATTCCTTTAAGCCTAAAAAAACCTTTACTAAATAAGTGAAGAGAATTACCAAAATTAATTAATTAATCATAGATACATAAAAAAGAATGACACAAATAACATAGTGAAAAACAAAAAATAAGAATATATAAAATAAATGTTTAGGGAATGATACAAATTGATTTATTAAATTGGTAAAAGAAATGATTTGAACACATTTTCAACAAATTTCAAAAGAGTTTATTAACATTAAAAACAATCAATGATTTTAATTTATTTATTTAAAATAGTTTCAACTTATTTACAACAAATAATTTGGTTCATATTTATTTTAATCCAATTTTATTTTATTTTTAAATAAATTTTACTTATTTTAATTAAAAGAAATTATTGAATGCAATTTTATTAACAAATAAGTGTTTCGATTTGATTTTATTTGTGAAAAAATGATTTTTATTTGTTTTGTTAGAAAAAGAATTATTTTTACAATTTTATTTATAAAAATATTTTTTCAAACCAATTTTTATTTTTATTTAAGAAAAGTGATTTTTACAAATTTATTTATAAAAGATATTTCAATTCCCCTTTTTATTTACCCAAAAAACATGGTTTTTATTAGTTTTTATTTAGAAAAATGGTTTTAACAAATTTATTTATAACAAAAAAAAGTGTCCCAATTCGATTTTATTTGCAAGAAAATATTTTTTATTAGAAAAAATGATTTTAAAAAAATATTTCAACCCACTTCTTATTTTTTTGTAAAAAATAAACAATAAAAATAAAATTTTTAGTTTTATTGAAAAAATGGTTTTTTGAAAAGAAAACTTTACAATTTGATTTTTTTTTTTAAATGGTTTTTTACAATTTTGTTTAGAAATTGATTTTACATTTTTATTAAAAAAAATTGGTTTCAAAGTTTTTAAAAAATTGGTCTTATATTATTATTTAAAAAAATGATCAACCTATGATAAGTAGCATAGATGTATCTCATACTCATACTCATACTCATTCACATAATCTTAAATGGGCATACTTGACAATGAGCTCCATGGACAAGAAGAGAAAGTAGGGAAGCCGAATGCTTGTCATATCCTTACGGAAAGTATTTTGTCTAAAAATGTTAATAGGAGAATGTTTTTCTATAAAACTTCTAGAAAATATTATACATGATTTTTGAACATTATAAGAATTTTTTCAAAGGAAAAACGTATATTTTCATATACTTATATGAAACAAATCACAATATAATAACTCAAGTTTATAAAATATAAAATTTAAATAATTATCTAAAACAAATTACCATTTTATGCACTTCTTGGTTAAAGATATTCAAGAAGTACTTTTTAATAATATAACTATAAAAACATAAATTTAAGATTTTTTATAAAGCACTTTGAAAATAACGATTAAAAATATGAAAAATATTTTAAAAACTTTTATGTTATACATAACTTTATGAAAAATAAGTTTGAGAAAATTATTTCTCACAATACAAATCCAAAAGTGGATCATTTGCGCTAATGTCATATACAAGTATATTCTATGGTCCATGTATTCGTACGATCCGTTGAATAAAAAAGTTATTTGGTGGGAAACTTGTTCTTTAATTAAGAGATGAAAATCAAAGAAACAGGAAGGTTCTCTCAACGTTCCTTCCCCACACTAATCAACCCCTCTAGCCAAGAGCTTTTTGTCTTGGCGGCCTTGTTTATATATATATGTATATAGAGAGATGAGTAGAAGGCATTTCGAGGCAAGTAAGCGAGGACTTGAGAGGAGAGGTGTGTCTGCTCTGCGAGGAAGATCAGGTAATCCCCCATCTAAGGCTATTTGTTTGAGTTGCTTAGTTAATATTTCAATAATTTGCCATTCCTTAGTTTGTTGATTTCAATTGCTGAATTTATATTTCAATAAATTTGGATCCATATTCTGAATAATGGCTACCATTCCTCAATTTATTTGTTTGTATTGCTTAATGTATGTTTCAATAAATTTGTAATTGCTTTCTTTGATTTAGAACTTGTTTAGTAATAATTGTAAGAAACGTTTTTAATATTTTTAATACTTGAAATTTTTTATCATTCAAGTGTTAAAAATGCTAAAAACACTTTTTAGAATCACTCATAAACACTATCTTACTTTTACGAGTCTGATGCTCCTCTAGGGAATTTTTTTTTTTAATATGTTTTTAAAATTTTGAACAGATCCAAGACGACTACAATTATATCAATTGGACAACTCCCCATCAACGTTGGGGAAATGAACCTCCAACAACAACAACCGAATCTCATGTCATTCCTGTGCTTGTCAACCTCATTGATTTGAAGTTCCCGAAAGGATCCGACTCTGTATTTCAAGTCCACCCTGTTGTCGCCTCGCGTATCAGGTGGTCCACGTTGCTGCTAGATGGATGGACACGCGATTCTCAACACACAAGGGGTTCTTGATTCAGCGGCTGTCCCTGCAAAAAGGCATCTGGACAGGGTGTCCGGACGCACCCTCCGATGGTTTTGTTAGCCATGGTAAGAGAGGAAGATATATGAGGCAGTTGGTCTTTTACTAGGTATTAGGAGGTTACCCAGAGAGAGAGCGTCCGCCAGTTCTTCTTCGTGTGGAGACTTATATACAGCTTTAAGGGTACTGTTCCTCTCATTAATGGTGAGGAGATGTTTTATGTTGTCATGATGACATTAAGTAGCAGCAGAGACACCATCACCCTACGAGCGGCTGTCAGGAACCATGGTAGGTGACGCGACTGTCAGAGATCGTGGTAGGTGATCATGTAGAATGATCGTGGGAAGTGACTTGCTGTCACTTCATCTTGTCCTCTCACTCTGCAGGTGACAAGATGTGGGTCATGGCTGCTTGCTGTGATTGCGTGTAAGACTCACTTTACTTTAATTGACCATCCAGTCGATTTATATCCAGATGGCTCATGCTGATTATCCGGATGTGTTGTGGAGACTATCCGGATGTCTACGCTCTGCCAGCGTCGTTTGCTCTTCCTTGGATAGGAGAAGCTGAAACGTCGTTTGCCTTTCTTTGAGGCGGTCTGGATAGGATAACTGCACCATGCATATCCTTAGGGGAATCCGGATGATGATGGTCCGGCTGATAATACGTGCCACGCGTCACCATGAGCTGCGTGCCACGTGTTTCTCAAGGGGAGGGGTCCCTACATTGCCCCCCTTTTTAACTTGCCTATTTTGCCCGAAAAATGGGCGGGTTAAAAATAACTGGCTTTTGAAAATTGAAGAGGTCCCTTCGTCTGACTGGGCCACGTGGCGAGTGGGGGTGCGGAAGCCAAAAAAGCATTTATGACGAGCCGCCGACCCTGTGTATCCCCAGGCAATATGTCGTTTCAATGATAACATGACTGTTGGTTTGGTTTGCCGAGGGGCTGTCCCGCTATAAATAGGGCACTGTACCTTTTTTTGCATTTTTTCCTACTGCATTCTCTTGAGAGCCTTTCTTCTTACTGCTTTTTCTGCGCCCTTTGCTTCTCTGAGAAAAACTTCGAAAGCTCTTTTGTACCGGTGTTTTTGTATCGCGACTTCATTTGTTTGCTGCTGGTGATTTTGTACCGAGACAGTAACCGTTCTTCTTCTTCAGAGGTTTATTTGGTACGTATCTCTTTGCTACTGTCATTCCTTTGGTTGCGTTTGCTGGTTCTTTAAACTTGGTTCCTGGCTTGCTTGGGCATTGTTTTGGACAAGTCGCTTGCAATTGTTGTTGAATATTGGTACTTTGTTGGTGTTCGGGGGGGGTGGTTTGAGGGGTTTTTCTGACTGCTTTGGGTTAGGGTTTGTGTATTTTCTGGCTGCTTGGTTTGAACCGTTTGCATTGCTTTTGTATGTAGATTTTGGTTTGGCTTTGTGGTAAGAAATGGCTCCAAAAAAGACTGTTTCATCTGCCCGGGTCAGCGAGGCTGGCGAAAAGGCAATAGACAAATTAGATGTGAAGGAGTTCCGGGAGCGGTTCTGCATCCCAAATGGCGTATCTATAGACTTGGTGAACGAGGAGGCGGGTATGCCTACTGAGAAAGGTGAGGAAAACGTTATCCTCTTCACAAAGGAACAATTCAACGCGGGGCTCCGGTTCCCTCTGCCGGCGTTGTTCAAGGAATTCCTCCACTTCTCTCAGATTCCACCCATCTTCATTCATCCCAACCTTGTCCGGGTGCTGATGGGATGCAGCATCATCAACATGCTGTACAGCCTCGACCTGACACTATTGGAAGTGTTCTTTGTCTATTCCCTGAAGAAAGCAAAGAATGATATCTTCAGTGTGTCCGCGCACCTACCCTCCCTTCAAATGGTGACAGAGCTGCCAGATTCGACAAAGGGAGGGGCGAAGGGGCTGGTGGCGGTCGGGGGTGTATGGGCGGGGCTATCGCAGCGTGCGTCGAGGCCTTTTTCTCCAAATTATACTTTAAAAATTCCGGGTAATCTTGTTTTGCGATTCTTTGTCCGGTTTTTACTTTGCTGATTTTTTTGTTGATTTTTCTGGACGGAATTCTCACATTTTGTTGCTGTCAATGCAGGTTTGGAATTGAGGGGCCACCTTGTGGATTGGGTGGAAAAGGCGTCCTTCGCCTGTGTTTGCAAATTATTCGAGATAGATCCCAAGGAGAGGGCCTACAAGACATTGCTTTCCGCGCGGAATTTGATAGCGGTCGTCCAGGAGTCTCAGGAATATGTTATCAATATTCTCCCCAGGAAACTGGCAAATGATGAGATAGTGCCTGGGGAGCATTATACTGTGAAGGAGCTCCCCCTCTATCGGGAAGCTAAAGAGGCTGATGCTGAAAGACGGCGAAAGCTCCTAGAGGATCGAGATCAGAAAAAAACTGAAGGCACTATCCGGAAGGCTCCCGGATAGAAGCGGGATCCGGACTCTCCTCCAAAGAAAACTCCAGGAAAAAGGAGGAAGCTGGTGAAGAAGCATGGGAAGGATGTGAAGGAACTCACTCCTCCCAAGGAGTTTCCTCCTCCGCAAATTACCAATGAGGGGGAAGTAATGATAGAGGAGCCAGTAAACGCTGCTCCGCACTCTATCTCAAGCGGCCCCGGACGCATGTCGGGGTTGAACCATTCGGGCACTTCCTTGGTCGCGGTTGCGCGTCTGGCTATCGTGGCTGAGGAAGCTGCATCTATCAACCGTCCGGGCAACCTTAATCCGGATGCTGATGCGGCTGAAACGACCCCGTTGGAGGAAGCGGGGGCAGAAAGCCAAAGTCAGCCTTCCGACGACCCGGATCGCCTGGCCATAGTCCCGGTGAAAGGGCCTCCTTCAAAGAAGCCGCGTTCGACGCGCGATCTACGGTCCGGACTCCTTGGGCGGCTTCAAGAGCGGCAGCAAGAGATTGAAGTTAGCTGCGCTTCTGCCCATGACGCTCATCCGGATGGAGGCGAGGTGGAGATGGCAACTGAGACCTCGGCCGCCCCGGTAATAATTCCGGCTGAAGAGGTGTCCGGACATATGCGTCCGGACGAAGATGTGGAGGTCCCGAATCTGGGACAAGAGTCACCTTCTGCCTCCTTATCTGAGGAGGACCCTGCTGACGATGCAGCTCCTGCTAGCCCTTTCAGCTACGCGGAGTTGGAAGTTAAGCTAAAACAGATTACACCCGACTGGAAAGCCATCAAGCCCTCTGCTAAGATGTTTGATATGATAGAAACGGTATACCGTTGTCTTGTGCTTTTGCTTTTTGACTCTTTGTTGCACTGATGTGTTTGTTGTAGTACGATTTATGTCTTTCCTTTTCTTGTTTGCGTGTCAGCTGGTGAGGGGCCTCCGCGGCATGGCTCAACAACATGATCTTTTTACTCAGCTGCTGCAGACTGCAGACTATATGAAGACCTTCTCCTCTCGGCGCCAAAAGGTTGAAAATCAGCTGCGTCTGAGAATGGAGGAGGTTGAGGCCAATCTATCCACAATGCGAGAGGAAAATGAAGCCCTCCGGGTGGAGTTGGCTGAGGCGAAGAGTCGAGAAGAATCAACTGCGGGCCGCCTACATGAGGCGGAAGGTGAGGCAGCCCGGCTGAGGGATGAAGTGAGTTAGCTCCGGACAGAAGTTTCGAATGAAAAGAAACAGAAGGAAGACTTGCAGCTGCGCTTGGATGTGCAAAAAGAAGAACTTGAACGGGAGTTTGCTGTGGAAAGGGAGGAACTTGCAGCAGATTACCAGCAACAAGTGGATGATACATTTATCTTTGGGTATCGCTGCTGCATGAAGAAGAACGGTATAAAGCGAGATACCCCTTCAATTCCTCCAGGTGAAGAAAAGAAGCTCCATGAGAAGCCCGCTCCCTGATAGTTTATCTCTTTTTGCAATTTTTCTGCTGTAATTTTTCCTTCTGTATTTTTGTGGTCCGGAGATCTCTTTGTAATTACATTTATTCATATCAATAAAAACATACTTCTTTCTCATTTGCACTTGTGTCTACTTTTTATTGATAGTACTGTTTTAAATTGGACACATTCCATGGTCTGAGTAACGGAGTGCCATCTAGCTTTTGTAAATGATAGGCTCCATTTTCGTTTGCCTTAGACACTATGTAGGGTCCTTCCCAATTGGCTTGGAACTTTCCTGCGCCTACTTCAGCAGTATTTTCAAAAACTTTTCTAAGTACTAGCGTACCATTTTTGAAGTTTCTAGGCCTGACTTTTCGATTGTAATGCGCTGATGCCCTTTGTTGATAATCTGCCATCCGGATGGTCGCGCTTTCTCTGACTTCGTCTGCCCAGTCCAAATTCCTTCATAGTTCTGTGTTGGCATCTTCTTGTTTTGCTGCATCGGTCCGGATAGTAGGAAGACCTATTTCAGTAGGAATGACTGCATCCATTCCATATGTGAGGGCGAAAGGAGTGTTTCCTGTCGGCCGTCCGGGTGTGGTTCGATAGGCCCATAGGACGCCGGGTAGCTCCTCCACCCACTTCCCTTTGGCTTGTTCAAGCCTTTTCTTTAAGGCATTGATTAGAGTTTTGTTTGTGGCTTCCGCCTGCCCATTGCTTTGAGGATAACGCGGCGTGGAGTATGAATTCCGGATATTCAGTTCCGAACAGAAATTCCTGAATGCAATGCTGTCAAATTGTGGACCATTGTCAGCTATGATGATTTGGGGAATTCCAAAGCAGCAAACAATGTTCTTCCATACGAATTTGGTGACATCTTTATCTTTGATGCTTGCATATGCTTCAGCTTCTACCCATTTACTGAAGTAATCAGTGGCGACAAGGAGGAATTTCTTCTGGGCAGGTGCTGTTGGGAGGGGTCCCACTATGTCCATGCCCCACTGCGCGAAAGGCCATGGGCCTGAGACCGATTTCAATGCTGCTGATGGCACACGTGGAATGGGAGCGTATCTTTGACATTTATCACACTTTTGGACATATGATGCCGCGTCTTTCTTCATTGTTGGCCAATAGTACCCTTGTGAATGAGCTTTATGTGCCAGGGATCGTCCTCCCGTATGATTTCCGCATATTCCTTCATGTAGTTCAACTAGCACATACTGGGCCTCTGAATGCCCAAGACAGCGAAGATAAGGCCCTGTGAAGGATCGCTTGTACAGGTGGCCCCCAATCAGGGTGAAACGGGCAGCCTGCACCCGGATTTTGTGCGCTTGTTTAGGATCTTTGAGTAAAGTGCCTGTCCGGAGATATTCTGCAATATCATGCGTCCATTCTTGATCATCCGTTTGGCTTGCCTCAACGGTGTTGCAAGTGGAATTTTCTGCGACAGAGGGATTGGCTTGCACATGTATGGGCAATAGAATGGCTTCTTTGATAGGGAGAGAGACAGCTATGCCGGCCAAAGCGTCAGCGTGCCTATTGTCAGCTCGCTTAATTTTTTCGATTGTCCATTCGGTGAATTGCTGTAAGGTGCTTCTTACTTTAGCCAAGTATCGCGCCATGCGTGAGTCCTTAGCCTCATATTCTTTGTGGACATGTCTTACCACTAGCTGCGAGTCGTTGTAGATCCGGAGTTTGGAGACGGATAGAGCAAGGGCGAGGTCCAATCCGGACAGGATGGCTTCGTATTCTGCTTCATTGTTAGACGCGGAGAATCCCAGCCGGATGGCTTGCTCCAGATATTCCCCAGTTGGGGACTGTAGTAAGAGCCCAACTCCAGAGCCTGATGAGCGTGAGGCTCCGTCAACTCGTAGTGTCCACCACTCCTGTTCACTTGATTCGTGGTGCTGGTTGGGTCTTTGTGAATATTCGAGCACGAAGTCAGCCATTACTTAGCCTTTTTTGGATAATCTGGGTTGGAATTCGATTCCAAATTCGCTCAATTCGATGGCCCATTGTAGCATTCGCCCAGTTAAATCTGGTTTGTGCAAAATGCTACGAAGGGGTTGGTCGGTCAATACTATCACTGGATAGGCTTGAAAATAGGGGCGGAGCTTTTGGGCAGCACTTCGAAGAGCTAAGACTGTTAGCTCCATTTTTGAATACCTGGTTTCTACATCTGCTAATGCCCTGCTGACATAGTAGACAGGTTTCTGCTCCTTTGGTGAAGGGCAGCGAAATAGAACGGCGTTGATTGCCCATTCTGAGATAGCCAGATACATGTATAGCTTCTCCTTTGGGATGGGGCTGCTTAGGATGGGTGGCTGCTTAAGATAATGCTTAATTTTTTCGAAAGCATTTTGACAACTATCCGTCCATCCTTGTGCTCCAGCTTTACGTATTGCCAAGAAGAAGGGTCGCAATTCTTCAGTGAAGCGGGCTATAAAGCGCCCTAATGCGACGAGCTTGCCTATGAGTCGTTGTAGCTCCTTCTTGTTCCTGGGAGGGGGTGTTTCCATGACTGCCTTGACTTGATCCGGGCTGACTTCTATGCCTCTCTGGCTGACCATAAATCCCAGGAACTTGTCAGCACTTACTCCAAAGGCGCATTTAGAAGGATTTAGCTTCATGTCATACCTTCGTAAGAGGTGAAAAACTTCTTGTAAGTGAAGATCATGCTGCTCTCGGGTTTTGCTTTTAACCACAATGTCATCAATATACACTTCTACCGTGTGGCCTATTAGAGGTTTGAAGATTTTAGTCATTAATCTCTGATAAGTGGCGCCAGCATTTTTGAGTCCGAATGGCATGACTTTGTAGCAGTAGAGGCCATGTGGTGTTATGAATGCTGTCTTTTCTTCGTCATCCGGAGACATGGGAATCTGGTGATATCCGGAGAAGGCATCCAAGAAAGAGAGCATCCCTTGCCCGGAAGTGGAATCCACAATTTGATCTATTCGTGGTAAGGGAAAACTGTCTTTTGGACATGCGTTATTGAGATTGGTGTAATCAACACAGACTCGCCATTTGCCCTCTTTCTTTGGTACCACCACTACATTTGCCAACCAATCCGGATAAGATACTTCTCTGATGAATCCGGCTTCCAGTAATTTGTCAATTTCATTTTGGATAACTTTTTGTCTATCCGGATGAAAGCGTCTAATCTTCTATCGAACGGGTCTGGCTGCTGGAAAGATGTTAAGTTTGTGAGAGGCAATAGAGGGATGAATTCCCTTCATATCCGAATGTGTCCATGCGAAGATGTCATGGTTGCTTCGAAGGATATTCTGTATGCTCTGAGTTTCTTCTTGTGTCATGAGGGAACTGATGTTCATGAGGTGATCACTCTCTTCTGAGATTTGGATTGTTTGTAAGGGATCTGCTGCCGGGGGATCCTTGTCCGCCGGACCCAATAATTGCTATTGGCCATGCGTATGGCTGGGTTCAGGGGGAGATGCATCCTCCTAGCTAGTTCCCGCTTCTCGTGCTATTTGATAGCACTGTCGAGCGGCCAACTGGCTGCCATACAAGTCAGTTTGTCCTTCGTTGGTGAGAAAACTCACCATTTGATGATATGTGGAAGGGATGGCTTTCATGTAGTGAAGCCATGTGCGTCCCAAGATGACATTGAAGGGTGATAACTCTTGTACCACTGAGAATTGCACGTTGAGAATGACTGGGCCCGCTTGGACCGGCAGTATAATGTCTCCTAAGGATGTGGTTGATGACCCGTTGAATCCGGATAAGATTCGTCCGGGGTTTTCGAGACTCGCGAGACTGTGTCCCATATGGCCAACGACTGATGCTTGCACCAGATCGGCTGAACTGCCTGGGTCGACCAAGATACGTCTTACATCGAAATCTCCTATTTCTAGGGAGAGGATGAGGGCGTCGCAATGTGGCTGTAGCGTCCGGGTGGGATCTACTGGTGGGAAAATGATTGTCCCATCTATGGGGCGAGGGCCCTCTCCAGTGAGACCCGGCCGGATGGAATTAATGCGTTCGCGTATTGACGCGGCTCACAGCAATTTCTGCCTTTTCCGCCTGGAATCATATTCCTCGTCAGATGGGCCCCCGTTGATATAGTTTATGACAGCCTTGGGGGCGACTGGGGCCCTCGGGGCCCCAGAGTTATGATGTTGAGATGCGTCCCTTCCTCCAGTATTTGAGCGGAGGTACTGTTTTAAATGTCCTGCTTTGATGAGCCTTTCAACTAGATACTGGAGGGACCGGCATGTCTCTGTTGTATGACCATGGTCTTTGTGGAAGGCGCATTTCTTGCTGCGGTCTCTCATGGATGGGTCCGTTTCGAGGGGTCTAGGCCACCTGAAGTCGGACAACCCTTGGACCATTGGGAGAAGTTTTTCGTATGACACGGATAGGGGTGTGATGGGTGGCCTATCCGGACGACTCGGCCCGTCCTGCCTCCGGTCAACTAGTTTTGGCCGGTCCGGAGGTTTGGCATGTCTGTCCGCGTCATTTCTAGCAGCCCGTCCAACAACCAAAACTTGCTGAGTGGCTGCACGTACGTCATCTTCGAGCATTGAATATTTGTTAGCACGTCTGAACAAATCGTCCATCGTTGTAAGAGGCTTTTTGGCCAGCGATTCGAAAAATGGAGTGCCTGGACAGATGCTTCTCTTGAAGATCTGTAAGACAGCATCCATGCTGCAAGCCTCTATTTGAAGTACGACTTGGCCAAATCGTTTCACAAATTCCCTCAAGGATTCGTTGTCTTTCATTTTTATGTTCTGGAGAGTGCTGATATTCTGCTTGTGTCGAGCAGAGCACAAGTACTGTCCCACGAAAGCTTCAGAGAGGTCCCTGAAATTGTTAACAGAGTTAGGAGGTAGGCGATGAAACCATGAGAGGGTCTGCCCTTGAAGGCTGGCGGGGAATACTTTGCATAGCAATGCATCGTTGCCAATATCGAGCGTCATAAGCTGTCGATAGTGCATGATGTGATCGAAGGGATCGTTGGTCCCATCGTATGTGGAAAACTTTGGTACGAGGAATCCCCTTGGGGGCTCGTAATGGGTGATATGAGAGCAAAAGAGCGTGGAGAGCATGTCATCCAGCCTTTTGCTGATGGACCCAATGGGTGGCTCGTTTGGGAGGTTTCTCCCAGCTGGTCGTTCCGCTAGGTGTGAGTGAACGTTCCGCATCGCTGGGGCGACCATGGGGTCACGATGCGGAGGTACGTTCTGCACCATGGGAGCGATCATAGGATCGGGGCGTGGTGCCCGGGTTGTGGCTACTGGTGGCCTTGATCTCCCAGGCTCTTGTGGGCCTAGTCTTGCGCGCATAGAACTTGACAACTGTGATTTTCTATCACATTGTCTTTTTGCTGAAAAATGAGTGGAATTTGAGCTTTCCTCACGGGGAGCTTGAGGCATAGGTGTTCGTGGCTCATGGGGCCTTGCGTTATATGCTCCTGGGACAGCTCCTGTTGACCCAGGATATATTGATTCTGGCTCTGGCCTTGAGTTTGCCACCTGGCCTCTTGAACGCTGACGACGAGGAGGACCTGATGTTGAGGCTTGAATGCGTAGCACAACGTTTTCTTCCCCTAACCTCTCCGTCTCCTGGAGGAGAGCCCTTAGCTGTTTTTCGCTCGCCAACTGTCTTTTTTCGATGGCCTGGCGCCATTCGAGATTACCTTCCTCCCCTCTACCAGATGATCGACTTTGGGAAGGTGTGGCCATCTTTGCTAGTGACTGAATCAAAAATAGAAAGTAAATCTTCCCACAGACGGCGCCAATGTTGTCGCCTCGCGTATCAGGTGGTCCACGTTGCTGCTAGATGGATGGACACGCGATTCTCAACACACAAGGGGTTCTTGATTCAGCGGCTGTCCCTGTAAAAAGGCATCCGGACAAGGTGTCCGGACGCACCCTCCGATGGTTTTGTTAGCCATGGTAAGAGAGGAAGATATATGAGGCAGTTGGCCTTTTACTAGGTATTAGGAGGTTACCCAGAGAGAGAGCGTCCGCCAGTTCTTCTTCGTGTGGAGACTTATATACAGCTTTAAGGGTACTGTTCCTCTCATTAATGGTGAGGAGATGTTTTATGTTGTCATGATGACATTAAGTAGCAGCAGAGACACCATCACCCTACGAGCGGCTATCAGGAACCATGGTAGGTGACGCGACTGTCAGAGATCGTGGTAGGTGATCATGTAGAATGATCGTGGGAAGTGACTTGCTGTCACTTCATCTTGTCCTTTCACTCTGCAGGTGACAAGATGTGGGCCATGGCTGCTTGCTGTGATTGCGTGTAAGACTCACTTTACTTTAATTGACCATCCAGTCGATTTATATCTGGATGGCTCATGCTGATTATCCGGATGTGTTGTGGAGACTATCCGGATGTCTAAGCTCTGCCAGCGTCGTTTGCTCTTCCTTGGATAGGAGAAGCTGAAACGTCGTTTGCCTTTCCTTGAGGCGGTCCGGATAGGATAACTGCACCATGCATATCCTTAGGGGAATCCGGATGATGATGGTCCGGCTGATAATACGTGCCACGCGTCACCATGAGCTGCGTGCCACGTGTTTCTCAAGGGGAGGGGTCCCTACACACCCTGTAACCACCATGGTGGTTGTTGTTAGCTTACTGATATTGTCGTGTCATTGAGAATTGTGTTAGCCTTCAGTATTAATGGCCTCTCTCCTACTTGCGCCACTCTCCTCCTCATTACCATGGTGTTTTCTGGTTCCCTCTCTCTTGCTTCACTGGCATCACTGTTGTTGCCTGATGCATCGCGCCCCTTTCTCTATGCCTGCTGCGCCTTGCTTTCACTTGGATACTTGCTTAGCCTAGTTACAAGGCGTTGTCAGAGGGTTCGCCAAAGACTCATGGGAGGAAGCCCTCCTCCACTTTTACGCGTAGACACGAGGGGTTCAAACCCACGGAACAGTGTAACCTTCTTCGCTGTTGTTGGATTGAACTTTGGCGGTCACGGGTTAACGCCACAACTGGCCCTTACATCGCTGCATCAGATTCCAGTGGTCTCGACATCCAAATAGTCAAAACGGTGTTTTTTCGTCGTCGGCGGCGGCCAGTCCACTTAGTTTAATGACAAGATCAAAGTGTTCAGATCTGCTAACGCTTTGGAGTTGGCTTTTGTTGATTTTTTCAATGATAGAGGAGTGTTACATCAATTTTATTGTGTAAAGAGACCACAATAGTACTCAGTTGTAGAAATGAAACATCGACACTTTTTCAATATCGCTAGAGCTTTATATTTTCAATCCAGGGCACCTATTCAATTTTGGAGTGAATGCGTTCTTATCGCTACATTTCTCATCAACGGGACACCTTCCTCTTTGCACTCCCTATGAAGTTCTTTACAAATCCATAGCAGATTATTCTCATTTCAGAGTATTTGGATGTTTTGCTTTTACTCCAACACTCACAGCTCATATAACCAAGTTTCAACCTAGATCTCAGATTTGTGTTTTTCTTTGTTACCCTTCCGGCATAAAAGGTTACAGATTGTATGATATTGTCACTAAATAGACTTTTATCTCCCGAGATGTTATATTTCATGAGGAAAATTTTCCTTTTCACACTACAACTCTTTCAGACAAGTTGATTGACCCTTTTCTTGATATTGTCTTATTAGGTTTTCCTCTTAAACCTTCTCCCACTCAATTTGAAGTTTTTGCAGCATCAATATATTCTAATATACCACTCCCATATTTTGATGGTTTATCACCAACTCCTGATAGTGCTTATAGTAATATTGCTCCAGAGCTTTCCAATTCAGATTTGCATGTTTCGGCTGCTTCTCCAACTAAAGTTCTTCTCAGAAAGTCTACAAGGGTCTTTAAACCTCCTTCTTATCTTAGGGATTTTCATTGAAACTTGCTATCCTATAACGACTTGCTATCTTGTGCTACTTCCTATCCTTTATTCAAATACTTGTCTTACGATTCTTTATCTGCCTCTCTGTGGACCCCGCATTTTTCAGCTCAATGCGTTTCCCACTCGATGGCAAGCTCGATTTATTATTTTGAAAAATTGATTTTTATTGATTATTTGAAAATGACTTGGAGTCGCCACTTATTTTTGTTTTATTTTTAAAGGGTAAACAAAATAAGAAAGAAAAACCCTAAGTGTGACTCCTTATTTTGGAAAAGGTGGTCTGTGAAAAACCGGATCAAGTTCGGGGGTCAGGTTACTTATCGGGAAGGTACGGTAAAGACCGTAGCACCCCTCTAAGTCCCTAAAGTCGGGTCTCTACTAATAGACTGAAGCTGACGTGGCAATCAATGAGGAAATCAGCGGATACTCAAATCAAACTTGCACATATGAAAATAAGAGCATGCATAGAGAATAATCAAAATGAGAATGAGTGCGTACCTGGACCTCCAGTGACAAATGCGCTATCATGAAGTAAGATCAGTGAACAATGAATATGTACATATACTTATACGCATGTCAAGGAATAGAATAAATCAGATATGAATGGCGATTAAATCAATCAATTAATCAATCAATTATAAAATCACCTATGTGGGGCCCCCACCAAAGCCCGTTTTATTTTTGTATGAATTAATTCCATAAATTCCATTATTTGGAATAATAGAATTAAATTCGTACTTATTTTAAAACATTTAAAAAAACCATGGGAGTTATAAAAATTGCTTGCCAGAAGAAAAAGTGGCGGCAAAATTTTATTGGAAATGGGATTTTGGTACCTAAAACTCTAAGAGATTTGATGATTTGAAATTTATTTTAACAAAACGAAATTTGAAAAGTGGTTCACGAGATGGAGTTCGAAAGAATTATTTCCAAAATCAGGGAAGAGAGAATGAGAGGTGGCACGTGGCTTAAAGACGGCCCATACTAAAGGTGGACATGCATGACCTAGTAAGAATGGGGCCCAGAGTGGAATGAGTGGGCCATGGAAAGTTTAGGATGAGATTTCGGGTTCTGGGTACTGTAGGGCAACCGTGCATGGAGAATCACAACGCGTGGGACCCGAGGTGGAAAAGTTAGGATGATTACATTGCAGCATGGATGATTGCATGGTAATGCGGATAATTGCAGCTACCATGAATTTCCTATTTTGCTGACTATTGTGCAAACCGAGTATACCACCATGGGTGAACCCTTTCTTCTTTCATCAGCCTATTTGACTTCTTTCCTCGAGACAACTAGGTTTCTCTGATTATCTCACGTTATAACTGTGCACAAAGCTCAGCCAGGCAACAAACTCTGTACCATATTTGCAATGGTGATCCGAACCATTTATTCCAACAGCTTATCAACTGTTTCTGCGAGTAGCTCGAAGGTGATAGAAGCCAATGTTCGATTTCTGAACAAGAAACCGCAACTCATTCTGCACATGCCCAATTCGTGCTTTCACTGTTGATATCTTCTGCTGGCTCTCATTCTACAAGCTTTTCTTTTGGTATCCCTTTCTCTAATCGATACAAAACCCTATTTGAACCCAAGTCCTTCAGATTCCTTGCCTCCCCCAAACAGATACAGGTGACTACTATTTAGAACAGTATAACTAACGTCCAAAGCTTCAGAATATTTCACAGATGCTGGTGGAAGTGGCTGTCAAGGCTGGTAGATGAGGTCAGAAGCGTTCCTTTCACTGAATCTGATTTATGAGTGCTATGATTCCATCCTTAGCATCCTCAGATTTAAGTTCTGGGTCTTTACAGCAGCATCCTCTGTCCATTGGTCCACTTGGAAGGCTTGAGTACTCCCCGACACTGCCAGATTGATCAATGTGAGTGTCATTTGGAACTCGGCACTTAAGAAAGAACAATTTCTTGAGATGGAATTTTAGAGTGGAGCTTCTTTTCAATAGTAGGCAATTTATCGTGCTCATCAGAATATTGGCTGTCTACAATGGTGGGTAATGTCGTTTCTGTGCATGACCACTACATCCATTAGCTGAAGCTATGTAGATTAGAATAATCACCCGTCCATGGGAACTCAAACACCAGCGCTGAAGTTGTAGCAACAGGCGTTGAAACTTCTTCATCCATCATGCGTGCTATATCTCATGTATCGGCACCGCACTCTGAAACTCACCCGCTATGTTTGGGTTCTCTTCCATAAGTACTGCCACAAGATCAACACTGAACAAAAGAAGATTTCTGGTTTGATGAGCAAACATTGATTTCATATTCATTCTCAGTAGAAGCTTGGAGCCTTTCTTCCTGAAGGGTTTTCAGTAATGAAAGAGCAACAATATCTTTTATGGCAAGTACAAGCATACACGATTATGGGGCACCATTATCGTCCAAACTACCAAGAAGCTTCGCACCATTCTTAACTCTGGGTGAAAACAGGACAGCTTCCTTATCCCAATCAGCTTAAAAATTCATAGAGAAAACCCATTTTCCGGAGGACATTGTGAGAAAAACAAACATGATAGGTATCAGGAAATATGGTTATGAAAGGTGGTGAGAAAAGGATAATGGATATGAGAAGGTCTTAGAGTGAGAAAATGGGTTTGACGGATGGTTTGATGGGTAATGAAGGCTGCCATGCATATGGGAGAGTATGAGACACGGGCATGAAACAATGGATTTGATGGATATGGGATGCATGCATGAGATGGATGACAGAGGATGAGATGGACGGGTTTGATGGGTACGAAAAGAAAGGGTATGAAGACACGTGGTGTTAAAAAGAAATATGGCATACATGGGGCAAAAGAGACTCGGGTAGGTGCCATTCCCCATAGCACGTGGTGTTAAAAAGAAATATGGCATACATGGGGCAAAAGAGACTCGGGTAGGTGCCATTCCCCATAGCTGGTTCATCAAAGACATCATTATATCCACAACCCGTATAGTTGTTATGACCATCAGTCATGGATTCCACACCAAGACTAGGAGAGCTGCTGCTTATTGCATGCATCAATAGAATACACCTGAAAACCATTGTTGTCTGCCTCATCAAGGTATCATTATGATACCATCAGTAAGCACCAGCAACGTGAAGTGTGAACACAAGAGAGATCCCAACTAGAACAGATATTTTCCTCTCTCCTTTCGACGTTGTTTGCTTCCGAAGAATTTCATTGGACTTGAACATTATAGCGGATATCCAAATAGTAACAAAGAATCATTGCAGATATTGCCGGATGAAAATCACCACCAGCAGCAAAGTGGAAGGAAGCACCTGCTCAATCCACCTCGCAGCCTGCTGAATATCGTATCTCTGATAAGACGAAATCCTTCCATTGGCCCCAGCCTCATCAGCAGATTGCAACGCCGGTGCAAATTCCTTCTGATTCCCAAGTGGGAAAACCTCAAAAGCATTAGCAACCTATGCCACACCCCAGCTTGTCCGCAAAGTGCATAAACTCCAAGTGCCCGGTAGGAAACAGATCCATAGCCACCACTGCCCAGAAAATCTCTAGACAAAATACTCTCTTCTCCCTCTCTCTAGTCCAGAAAATTCCTCCACTGAGAATCTCACGGTGCTTTACCTTTTCGTGCCAAGATAGGAAATCTGAGAATGGTTCTCTCCAACAAGATCGACAGGAACTCAGTAAATCACCCTTCTTCTTCTTCCATGCTTAGCCCTCCACCTTACTCTGTCTATAACAGCTTCAACCAGAGAGAACTCACCTCCAGTCAACACTCCGTTCCTCTCTCACTGCCCAGACGACCTCTCTAAGGTGTCTTCCTTTGAGCTTCACCGTCTGCAACTAGCTCAAAACTCTCTGAAAAACCCTCTCTAGCAGCCTTCCCCTCTCTCAACTCTCAAGCTCTCCAGAATCTCTCTGTTTTTTTTTCTTTCTTTCTCTCTCCCCTCTCTCTGAATATCCAGCCTGCCCCCTTCCTGCAGCTGGCAAACCTCTCCAAAAGCACCTCCACCTCTCACAACTTGCTACCCCGCTCTCCGGTATCTCACCCTCTCCTCTGGTTTTTCCCTCTCTCTTTGTTCTCTTTTTCTTTTCTCTCCTTCTCTCCGTCTCTCACTCAAAAATATCTCTAATCGTCCCCCCAAAAGCCAAAAACCTCCAGCTGCCAGACGACACCACCTCCCCCTTTGCATGCAGCTGGCTATCTCTCCAAAAGCACCTCACCTCCAGCTGCCAGCATCTGCTCCTCTAACGGCCAGTATATTCCCATGTACGCGTCACCTCCTGATTGGCTCCCCAAACCACTATTATGATTCTCTCATGGCTTCTCAGGTGTTGACACGTGGCTGACCAAGGCTCTTCCGCGTGGTTAAATTGAGCTGCAAGGTAGGAATGACCTAAAAGGGGGTCTACACTCTCACAAGAACTTTGTTCTAAATGTTTTTTCTCAATTTGAACCTTAGTTTTATCACCAGGCTGTTAAATTTCCACATTGGAGAGCTACCATGAAGGTCGAATAAGATGCTATGGAACTCAACAAAACCTTGTCAGTTGTTTCTTTACCTAAAGGGAAGCATTCTATTGGTTATAAGTGGATTTACAAAGTTAAGTATAAATCTGATGGCCTATTGAAAGGCATAAAGCCTGGTTAGTTGCTAAGGGCTATATTCAGCAAGAAGGCTTGGATTTCTTTGAGACTTTCTCTCCTATAGCAAAGCTGGTTACTGTTAAAGTCTTGTTGGCTCTTGCCACAAGTCAAAAATGGCATTTAATTCAACTTGATGTGAACAATGCCTTTCTTAATAACAATTTATTTGAAGAAGTTTATAAGGATCTTCCTCTTGGTTATTGTAAACAACATGAGACTATTAAATAGGAGGAGAGATTTGTTTGTAAGATTCATAAATCGATCTATGGTCTCAAGCAAGCCTCCAGACAATGGTACTCCAAATTTTCTCATGTTCTTCTTCAATATGGCTTTGTCCAATCCAAGTTTGATTATTCTTTGTTTACCAAAGGATCTAGATCTTCATTTGTTGCTTTATTGGTCTATGTAGATGATATCATCATCATTGGTCCAAACACTCAAGTGATTTAGTCTTTGAAAACGTTTCTTCATACTCAGTTTACTCTTAAGTATTAGGGATGTCTAAAGTATTTTCTTGGGCTTGAAATCGCTCAACTTGCCACAGGTATTGTGTTATGTCAAAGGCATTACACACTTCAACTCCTTGAAGACACTAGGTATCTTGCTTGTAAGCCTACATCTATTCCTATGGATCCTAAGGTTCAACTCAATGCTCATGATGGCTAATTGGTTGTCTTCTTTATCTCATCTTGTCTCGGCTTGATATTACTTATGTTGTCCATAAACTTAGTTAGTTTTTGGCTCAACCTAGTGTTAGGATAAAGCCCTTAAAAACATGACATGATATAATAAATTTGGAATTCATTATTTAATAATGTTCTAGTTTCAATTTTATCTATTCTTATTCCATGTATTAGACTTTATGAGGATTCTTGTTTGTATCTTTTGCATTGTACTTGACTTAGGTGCATTAAAAGTTACACAGAAGATCTAAGTCATGGGTTCTTTGCAAATAGATAATGTGTTCATAGTCGGTTCATGGGCCTAGGCAACCCATTAAAAGTTGCAGTGCACCACCTCTTAATTGGAGGGATGACTAGTCTTGGCTATTGGGATAGGTTTCCCATGGCAAGTGCACCTATGTGTATGGTTGCACATTAGAAAAGACCTATGGTGAGTTATGACTAAGGCTATCAAGTAGTCATGACTCCACCAAGCTACTTCATTGTGTTATCTCTTAACCTTGAGAGAATATTGAGCTTGTGCTGAAGTTAGCAATGGTTTTAAGTTACATGTGAGATCGTAAGTTGATCATTTATTCCCTATGAATTGGGTCACTATTGATGGAAGCTAGTAGCAATAGGTATTTTCGATAATGGCACCATGATATTTCTTGGGATTGAGATAGTGTGTCCTCTTGGGTGATCCTAAGGAGGTGTGTTTATGAAAACTATGACCATAATAGTTCCTTAAGTGGAACTTGACTTATTGGAGCCAAAATATGTGCTCTAATGGCATATATTCAATATGATTTGTGCACCAAAGGACATTTGAATCACCCAACTTGACCTAAATCGATGCTAAGGCCCTAGCTATGAGTTTAACTTGTATTTTAGAGATTTATCTCAGGTTCAAGGGAAGAAAAGAATGCAAGTTGAATCACTTTAGATTTTAAAATATCAAAAAGGGTTAAATGAGGAAATAAGTGAGTCAAGACTTGTGGACCATGAGAAAAGGAAAGACGAGGATATCATGAGTTTGGAAAATGAGAAATGACCATTATGGAGTAAGAAAGAAGGCAAGAAAACATGGGAAATGAGGCATAAAGCAAGATTCAACTGCATGGAAATTTAGAACTCAAAATCTAGTGGTAACATATACTCTGACTTTAAGGACAAATTTTGAGAACTTACTAGAGTCTATTTTAGACATAATATATATTGTTTCAAATCTTGGGAAGTCAGAAGTCCAACACTTTAAACGGTGTGCAAATCAGAGTTGAAATGAAGAAGTTATGGTCATGTGAAGACAACTTCACAAAGTTGAAGGACCATTTCAAAATTAAAATTATGAATTCAAAATCCAACTTATGAATTTGAAATCCAATTCGACATGACCCTAATTTTGAATTCACCCACTACCACTTTGATGTTTTGTCTCCTCCACCTCGAGAATCGTATACAAGGCATTCCATCGGCCCTAAGTGGACCCCACACGACTCGAAATCACAATTTTATTATTATTTTAATCATTTTAAGTAATTATTTTGTAATAAGTGGTCAATGAGAGTGTGCCACATGTTAGGTAATTGATGATATTATATAAACTCTCTTAATTCTAGGTTTTAGAAATCTTGAATCTTTTTTCGAAGAGTTGGACATTGAAGATGGAAGAAAACGAGAACTTTGGTTTGTTTTCTTTTTCTTCTTTATTAAATATCTTGTTTTTAGTTTCTTTTGATTCAAATTATGGATTTTTACCCTATTATGGATTGTGAATATGACATCACGCCCATGACAGGCTAAGCAGCCAATTTGGGGCTTGAAGCATGAAAACCTAAAGGTCAGGAAACCTACAGGGATAATGGGTAAATTATTATAACAATGAGATTAATTATTAGTTGGGTGACAATTTATCATTTTTTTTTATCCTATCCTTGTGAGTTATTTTAGGGAATGATACCATAGGTTATTACCTGATACTAGTGATTCTTGGTAATTCTTGATCATTAGTTATCCTCCTCTTCTCTATCGTTATTTGCCCCAAAACAAAGTTATAAGAAGTAGGAAGGGTTAAAAAGTCAAATCTTAAACTGGTAATCAATCTCATTCATTTGATGGTTTTAGGAATCTATTTTAAAAAGGAAAATTTAGGTTTCAAATGCAATTTTGAGTTATAGAAGTCAAGTTGATCGCCAGTGGCCAAAGATCCCAAAACCCTAAGATCACTTTACTTAAGAAACCCTCGTTCTCTCTATTTTTATACCTTAAGTTGGATTATGGAAAACTCCAAACTTGAATCAATTGAATTAAAAATTAAAATTCATTTTGTTAATAATTTAGTTTCATTCATTTAATCTCATTTCATAAAAGATAATTCCTAAATTGTTTTTCATTTTAGGATTTAAACCAAAACAATTCATTTATTCTAATATTGACAATTTCTATAAGTCAATCCTTGAGGACGATACTCAAAGTACTATAAAAGTCGAAGTGACTCTTTCTCTAGTTTTTCTTTATCAGAGTTGCTACATAAAAAGACTAAGTATTTTGGTACAACAGAGAAGTTCGATCATTTACATAGACTCTTTGAGAGCTAAGATATGTCAATTGAAAACACAATAGAAAGATCTATAACTCAAGGATGGTAGATGTAGTCTTGAAAGACTAATAGTTTTCATTTTGTTAAACTATGGACGCTAGTTCATAGGGAGATTGAACACAATGGATTGCAAGTGACGAACTCGAACACTTAGTGTCTCGTTGTTATTTACATAGAATATTGAAGTTCATTTGATTCTTTGTAGTGAGATGTTGAATCAACTTTAGAATTGGATTATGAGGGAACCAGTATTCCTATGGGTCCTAATAGTCCCCTCTCTAAGCTCATATACCATGTTGGCATGGGTTATGAGGATCAGATTGACTCTAGGTTCACTTTTATGTATTAGGGCATTTTGGTAATTATGCAAGGTTGCACAAGGGTAAGTGAACAAAGTCTCTAAATTGGGCTAGTTAATTAATTAGTAGGCCTTGTTAGGTTAATTAATCAATTAAGACTTATTTTGGGCTAGATTAAGTGACCCAAGCCCTTAGTGGGCTCAAGTCACTTAAGTCTAATAGAAAACCCTATAAATACCCCCTTAGGGGTTAAAGTTTATATAGTTTTTTTCTAGAGAGTCGTCTTCCATCTCTAAAGATAGAAAAAGGCATAGTCTTTACCCTTTCTTCCATTCCCACTAGACGTGTGTTAAAATCAAGGTTCAAGTCATCAGGTGGAAGACTTCAGGTATACAAGACTTCTATGATTTCGTTCTTCATCTTCACCATGTGGATTTGATTCGGGAAAATCTGAATCTAAGGTATGGTTTTCATTAGCTCTTTATGAATCCCTTTTAAGAAAATAAAGGTTATGCTTAATTAAGAAAAACACCTAAAAGGGGGGGTGAATTGGATTTTTTAAAAATCTTTTTCAACACAACAAGTTCAAGCACAATATAAACAAGAATAAAGAGATAAGAGTTAGAGAATTCAAACTCGGGCTTTATAGTGGTTCAGCACTTCCTTGCCTACGTCCACTCTCCTCAATCTCCTAACCGAGTGAGGGTTTCACTAACTTGAAGCTTCAACCAAGCTTCCAATCTTCTTACACTTGGATTTCGGCTCCAATGGGCTCTCACACAATCTCTTCAAGAATCAAACTTCTTGAAGGCTTTAACACTCAATTTTTACAAGAATGAATCCCTCAACCTAGCTTAAAAATGTCTCAAATACAAATCAAAGCTAGGATGACTCACAAGGGTACACTAAAGGATATGCAAGTGATGATTTAATGCACTAAGAAAGAAATGAGAGCTTTTTGGTCAAGAACAAGTAGGTAGACAATTGATTGCAAGTGTCCTCTCTATCATAAATGAAGTGGAGCTCTCAATTTATAGGTTTTCAGGCTCGGGAGTCAAAAACAACAAAAGGTACCCTCGACCGGTCAAGTTGGGGATCAACTGGATCACTAGCCGTTGGGCATTTAATGCTTTGATAGGTTGTCATTGCCTCGACCGGACCTCGATCGAACCACGACCTGAGGTTGACCGGGAAGGGGTGAACCTCAACCGGGAAGAGGAGGCTACTGGATGAGAGAGAGTGTTTTTGGCACCCCTCGACCGGACAAGGGTAACCGGTCGATCGGTTCCCCAACCGGTTGAGCTGGTTGGCTATAGCCTCGACCGGTTCAACCTTTTGGCCCTGAAAACCTATCTTTTTCAATTCCTTTCTTTTCTAATACTTAGGCAAGGTCTTCAGGTGAATTAATATGCCAATTTTAAAACATTTTGCCTAAGGTACATTTGATAAAACTCAGGTTTTAATGAATTTAAAAGTTTAAATGATAAACCGAGTTTTTCAAAAATGCATGAAATGGTATGAAAACCTTAAATGCACCCATGCATTCATCTTACATTTGTTTCCTGTGATTAAAGGTCTTCCAAAAGTCTTGGTCTTGTATCCATTTTGTCCTTTGATGAATTTCTGAATTTATACCTAAGATTCTTTACCATTCCAAACAATTAGTCACTTAACCATAGTTTTTTATTATCAAAACCCAATTAGGAGAACCCTTGGCCTAATAATCTCCCCATTTTTTATGATGACAAACCTCGGTTATCTAGGAGAAAAAGAAATCTCCCCCTCAAACCAAGCATGGATCAATCAATTGAAAATTTATGAATTTAAAAACTGAGATACTCAAGACATGCGAATTTTCAATAGGAAACAATGTAAACCATGAAAATATCATATCATATATAGTAATGTCAAATGTACACAAAACAAAGCAGATGATATGATGATGATATGCATGTATAGGTCTCCTAGATCCTAAATATCTTTCCCCCTTTGGCAACATAAAAAAGAAACGAAGGGGGTCTCGAAAAGATCAAGGCTAGGAAGGTGGAAACACCGAGCGGAGGTAAGCCATCATTTCCTCATGCTGACTCTCCTAACGATTCTTAATACGCTCAATGCTCTGTTGGAGATGCTGAAAAGTAGTTTGCTACTAATCCATACGCTCCTCTATATGCTTAAATCTCTACTGGAGATGCTCAAACTGAGAAGTGAAGCCAGTCTGATACTGATCTATGCGATCCTCCATAGAGTAGAACCGAGTATCACTGACTATTGCAAGCTCCTCCATACGAGTCCCAAGAGAATTGATCTGAGTGGATAAATCCATCCAAGACGCATGATCAGGAGCGTGAGGTGCTTGAGATGGTATCTCTGTGTGAGGATGCTCAATGAATGATGGCTGACAAGATGGTCCCGTTATGTACGCCGACTCGAATATCATCGGCTCGGGAAAGGATGCCTCAAACTGAACACCCTCGGACTGGGGTGGAGGAGGAATATCAAGCTCGGGCTCTCTCTACTCAAAGTCTCTCTAAGGGTCTACCCCACCCTCGATCTCTCGAATCTTGGCCTCCTCTTCTACTCCGAGATGCATTTGTCCCTATCCCCGGACCTGTGCTGGTGGTCGCACAGCTCTCCTAATCCTGGAGCCATTGGGGGCCTTCTCAAACTTCATCCAGCACAAGGACTGCTCATTGTATGTGTCATAAGTGGTAGTGGCCTCGAAATCTGTCTCTCTGCTCAAATTAACCCCGACATCCTTAAATACTCTAGTAAGGAAGCGGCCGTAGGGGAGTACTCAGGTCGTGCTCTCGCAACATGATATCATATGCATCATCATCAAGTACCCTACATGAATTCATCTCCCCGTTATAATGGAGTTCATAATGAATGCCTTAAGGTAGGAGACCTCGTCTCGATGTCCGCCTCGTGGCAATAGGATGGAGCAGATCATGTGATGAAGGACACAACTAATCACGATCAGGCTATGTGTTGATGGTTTGCCCATACCCTGGGCATCTGCAAGGCCACATATCCTCTTAATAGCTTTTCTAGGCTCGAAACCTGGCACAGTGGGCCTAACCTTGGACTCATACACCCTGAGTCTAAGAAGGGATGTCCAAAATGTGGCAAATGCTCTCCGGGCTCAATCTGATCTCAACTCCTCTGACGATGGAAGTGATCAGTCCACCAAGTCCATAAATCACCCATAAATAGAATGCTCGTACCAGAGTCGGGAAGATCGGCTCAGAAATCATCACTACTGGCAGCCATCCCATCCGTCCAAAAAGCCTCTCAAATCCAAAATACTGAAGTTGGTAGAAATTAATGTTTCTCCTTGGAACGACTTTCCTATGAGCGAATTTTTGCTTGTATCTTTGATACTCTTCGACGGAACTCAAGAGGGTCGTATCGTACCTCGCCTTTCGGTGAGCCTCGGTCTTATCAGGTTGAGATGGCTCAGCAGGACACTTGCCCTGAGCCCTAGAGATTGACTTCTTTCTCCTAGGCACCATCAAAAAAGTTGAAATATGGGAGGTGAAGTTGGTAGAGAGAGAATCACACACACCCGAAAGCCCTAGGCAAGTAGAAATGCCTTGAAGCTAGCTATGACATACGGACTAAGGAGAAATCGCCCAAATCAGAAGCCTTGCGTCCCAAATCCAAAACCCTAGCCTCCAAAAATCAATCTGAATATCTCAAAAGGCTGTAATGGAGTCAAAAATTACTTCGGGGTAGCTAAAACGGCACAAAGCTTGAAGAAATAGAGGAAAAACATGAAAAACTGAGGCGCGGGAGGCTCTTTAAATTCCCAGCCCTAACGAACCAGTCAATCGCCTAGTCAATGGTCAATGCAGTCAATGCTTTGATTTTTGTGTATTTTCCCGTCTCATGATCTTCTTCCTGCCCTTTTCAGTTGAAATCCCCAATTTTTTATGTCCAATGCCAAGGAAATTATGATTTTTTGCCAAAATTTGACCTCTTTCCTAAGTGTATTTCTATATGATGCATATGATATGAAATTCATGCAATAATAAGGTATATTCAACAATAATTCATCAAGCAATCATTTGATCATAAAGAAATCACCCCTAGTTGTCTTCTAATATCAAAAAATTAATCTTCACTTAGAGGTTTTGTAAAAATATCGACAAGTTGATCTTTTGTGCATGGTCTCTAAGAAAATTGTGTCTAATTTCTATATGCTTAGTCCTAGGGCGTTGCACGGGATTTTTTGAAATGTTTATGGCACTAGTGTTATCACATTTAATAGGAACATGCTCAAAAGACAAATTAAAATCACCAAGTGTTTGTTTCATCCAAAGAATTTGTGCACAACTGATTACTACCAAAAAGTGCTATTTTGTAGACCTAATTATAATGGTTTTAAGCACCTTTGAGTAGTAATCATATTCATTTAACCCAATTAATTCATTAAGGTCCTTAGTAATTGGTTTTAACCATTTTGTGGCAAGTTTACATGTTTTTATCAACTTATGAATCAATTCAAGCATGCCAAATGATGGAGGAGCTACTTGGACAAGTTATGGCAAAGCTTTTGGAAGCTCAAATTCATGAAGAACCAAGCTTTGGAGCTCCATAGCCCTTTGCCAAAGTCGTTCAAAGTATGCAAGGAAAGAACAATGGAAAAGAGGAAAAGCAAGCAAAGTGAAGAGAAGCAAAGAGGACAGCAGCTGCAGTCTTCTTTCACACTTTTGGAGCACTTCCCAAAGTCCATTTTTTACATGATATATACCATTTCAAAGCTCTGGAAGTCAAGAATCCAACGCTTCAAACCGTGTACGATTTGGAGCTGAAATGAGGAAGATATGGCCTTCGGAAGACAACTACTCCAGGTTATGCGAAAATTTCGCACGACACAAGGTGTTATGCGAAATTCGCATAACACCTTCAAAATTCGCATAACCCATGCGTGGTGCGAATTTTGCTCTGTTTTTGCCGAATCCACTTTAGATATTTTCCTTTGTATTTTGTGATGTAATTTCCTTTCTTATCCTTGTAACTAACCAATCACAAGCTTTTTCTTTTGTAAAGACTATATAAGGGGTGGAAATCACCTCTTGGATAATATAGAACATAGGTTACGTTTTACACTTAGAAAATATACAGAGCTCTCTCGTTTCTCTTTTCTCTTTACTATTTTCTTTTTCTTTGAAGCCAAACAACCTCTGAGGGCTTTTCCTCAGAGGATGATTGGCTAAAACTTTTAGTTTGTCAAAGTATAGATGTTATGTGATGACTTGGATGCAATCCCATGGAAATTTCTCACACCCGGAAGGTAAGGTAGTCGTTTTTCATTAAAGGTTCATTAATGCAAAGTTTGGTTTTTATTTCCTTTGGACAACTTCCAACGGCCAATACTTGATAAGCTTTTGGATTTCTATCCATTAGTTATCTCCTACGAGCTATTGGAAGATGAGGTTTTCAATTCCAAGTTTTGCATTAATCCATTAGAACCAATTTCAATGGCCATTGAAAGGTGAGTTTATCACCTAGAATGACTTTGAGTTGCCAATATTTGGTAAGCTTTTGGCTTTAGACCATTAGTTATCTCTTACGAGCCATTCAAAGGAAGTCTAAGGTGAATAACCATTGATGAAATTCACTATCATCTGTTTTTTCATTTTAAAGGATTAAAACTTGATTTGCTAAATCCATACCGGTTCGGGAAGCAAACATCACCATAGTTGCAACCCCAACGCGAGGAGCCTATCCTGAGATTTCCAATTTGCATAAGAGCCAGAGCATAGCTATCCTATCTTTGAGAAACTTGTTTTTACACCCTTTCATTTTAGTCTTTAATGTTAGCTTAGATTAGTTTAAATCTTTCTAAAACATTTACATCTTCTTTTAAAGCTAACATCCATAAGAAAATCACCTATTTTCCTAATTTGAATATCACTAGTGTTTGTGAAAACCCTTCCCAGTGAACGATCCTAGAACCACTATGCTATAGTAGCTTGGCTACTTTAGTAATAGTATTCAAGGTATAAATTTTGTTGATACGCCTTTAAAGCTAAGCTACCATGAGTCGAATCAACAACACAAACCGACTACTATGTATTCGGCTTCCGCCGTTGACAAGGCTACCAAATTTTGTTTCTTACTATGCCATGAAACAAGTGAGTGTCTTAGGAAATGACAAGTGCCACTAGTGCTTTTCCTTTCAACTTTACAACCGGTAAAGTCGACATCCGAGAATCCAATTAATTCAAAGTTATCACCCTTAGGATACCATAGGTCTATCTCCATTGTTCCTTTCAAATATCTAAGAATTCGTTTTATGGCACTTAAGTGAGATTCTTTAGGACAAGATTGAAATCTAGCACACAAGCATACATTATACATGATATTAGGCCTACTAGTGGTCAAATATAGCAAAGAACCTATCATGCCTCTATACATAGTTGAGTCGATGGATTTACCTTTCTCATCCTTGTCAAGCTTAATGGATGAGCTCATTGGAGTCTTCATTGTTTTGGTTTCTTCCATGTTGAATCTTTTGAGAAGATCTCTTATATACTTTGCTTGATTGATGAAAGTTCTTTTCTTTAGTTGCTTGATTTGAACTCCAATGAAGAAGTTAAGTTCTCCCATCATGCTCATTTTGAACTCACTATGCATGCATTTGGAAAATTCTTCACAAAGAGAGACATTAGTAGCACCAAAAATGTTATCATCAATGTATATTTGCACTAAGAGCATGTCATCTTCTTCAATTTTTATGAAAAGAGTTGTGTCAATTTTTCCCATTTTAAAACCCTTTTTCAAAATAAATTTACTCAATCTTTCATGCCATGCTCTAGGTGCTTGTTTCAAACCATAAAGTGCCTTTTTAAGTTTAAAAACATGATTAGGAAAGTTAAAAATTTGAAATCTAGGTGGTTGTTCAACATATACTTCTTCATTTATAAAACCATTTAAGAAAGCACTTTTCACATCCATTTGATATAAAAACAAAGTCTTTAAAACATATAAAGACAAATAGCATCCTAATGGCTTCTAATCTAGCTACGGGAGAAAAGGTTTCTTCATAATCTATCCATTCTTCTTGATTAAAACCTTGGGCTACCAATCTTGCTTTATTTCTAACAATTATGCCATTTTCATCCATTTTATTTCTAAAGACTCATCTAGTTCCAATAACACTTTGATTTGAGGGTCTTGACACTAATTCCCATACTTCACTTCTTTCAAATTGATTTAACTCTTCTTGCATAGCAATCATCCAATTTTCATCAACTAGAGCATCATTTATATTTTTAGGTTCAATTTGAGAGATAAAAGCAAGATTATTGCAAATATTTCTAAGAGATGATCTAGTTCTTACCCCACTAGATGGATTACCTATAATTTGATATTGTGGGTGGTTGATCACAAACTTCCAATCTTTAGGAAGGTCTTGGCTTGGTTCACCTTGCACTTGTTGAGGAGGGGGTAGTGCCAATGGTGATTCTTTTTTCTTAGGATCCTCTCCAATTTCTTCTTGTTGCCTTCTATCTTCAATTTGCAATTTTCCCATGGAGGTCTCCAAGCTTAAATCATCATTAAGACTGTCTCTTTTTTGGAAAGAATTGTTAGATTCATAAAAAATAACATGGATGGACTCCTCTACAACCATGGTTCTTTTGTTAAAAACTCTAAAAACTTTACTTGAAGTTGAGTAACCAAGAAAAATTCCAACATCCGATTTTGCATCAAATTTTCCAAGATTGTGTTTGGTGTTTAATATAAAGCATTTGCACCCAAATACTTTGAAATAGCTAATGTTGGGTTTCTTGTTTTTCCAAAGCTCATAGGGTGTTTTCTTAAGAATGGGCCTCAATAATATTCTATTTAAAACATAACATGAAGTGTTAACGGCTTCGGCCCAAAAATATTTTGGTAAGTTGTTTTCATTTAGCATCGTTCTAGCCATTTCTTGAAGAGTTCTATTTTTCCTTTCAACTACCCCATTTTGTTGAGGAGTCCTAGGAGCCGGAAAATTGTGGTTAATATCATGCTCATTGCAATAGTCTTCAAAATCAATATTTTCAAATTCTCTCCCATGATCACTTCTTATACAAGTAATTGTGAAACCTTTTTCATTTTAAACCTTGTTGCAAAATTTTGAAAACTGATAAAAGACTTCATTCTTTTGACTTAAAAACAAGACCCAAGTGTATCTAGAGAAGTCATCCACAATAACATATACATAAGATTTTCCTTCAAGATTTAGTGTCCTAGAAGGACCAAATAAATCCATATGCAACAACTTAAGAGGCCTAGTTATTGAAAGGAAATTTTTGTTTTTAAAAGAATTTTTTATTTGCTTTCCAATTTGACAAGCCTCACAAACTGTCTTTTTGAAAATTTATTTTTGGAAGGCCTCTAACGAGTTCATCTTTGTTGAGTTGGGAAATGAGGCTCATGTTAGCATGTCCCAACCTCCTATGCCACAACCAACATTGATCATGCATGCTTGAAAAACATCTATCATGGCCATCATATTTTGAAATATTTATAGCATAAACATTATCACATCTATGGCCTATGAAGATGGTTTTATCATTTTGAATATCTTTGATGATGCAATGAGATACTTCAAAAATTACTTTAAAACCTTTGTCATAGAGTTGACTAATGCTTAAAAGATTATGTTTTAAACCATCCACTAATAAAATACTTTCAAAAAGAGAGGATGTGTCATTACCAATGTTGCCTTGACCAATGATCCTCCTTTTGCATTGTCCCCAAAGGTAACGTATCCTCTCTTTCTCTTTGTAAAGAAGGCAAACTTGGATTCATCCTCGGTCATGTGTCTTGAGCATCCACTATACAATAACCACTTATTCTTCTTTGAACCCTACAAAATAAAATTCAAGTTGATTTCGGTTCTCATATCTTTTTGGGTCCTTGAGAGTTAGTGACTTTGGATTTTTCAATCCAAACCTTTTTAACCTTAGCGTTTGAATTCTTTTGAGATCCATTTCTTAAGGGACATGTGCTACTAATGTGCCCTCCTCTTTCACAAAAGTTGCAAATTGTAGAAGGACTTGCACTTGAGGATTCTTTTACAAAATAGTTTTTAAAATGCTTTTGATTCTTTGAGGATTTGAATCCTAGCCTTTGTTTGTCAAAAACACATTTTTAGCTAGCTAAGATTATTTCAAAAGATTTTTGTCCACAAGAAAAAATTGAAAGAGAAGAGGTCAACCATTCATTTTTCTTTTTTAAAATCTCATTTTCACTTCTCAAAATCTTTTTTTTTTTTTTCAATATGAGTTTTAGATATTTCAACAATTGAAAATTTTTCTTTCACTTCTTCAAGCTCTTTTTCAAGTTCTTGAATTTTCTTTTTGAGAGAATTATTTTTCAAACTAAGTTTTTCAAAATCCTCATATAATTCTTCAAAAACATTATGCATATCTTCATCACTAAAGTTAGAGTTTACCTCATCAAGATCATCTATTGCCATGAAGCACATGTTTGCCACTTCTTTCTTCTTTTCTTCTTCGGAGGATTCTTCACTATCACTCCAAGTGGCCATCATTGCCTTTTTCATTCTTCTCTTAGCTTCACTTTTGTAGAGAGGACAATCATATTTGATGTGTCCTGGTTTTTGCATTTGAAACACACCAAATCTCTTTTATCTTCCCATTTCTCCTTGTCACCATGAGATGAGGATTCCCTTTTAGAAAGGTCTCTTCTAGAGGTGAATTTTCTTCCTCTAAACCTTTCATTCCTCATGTATTTGTTAAGCTTTCTTGTGATGAGGGCTAAATCATCTTCCTCACTTGGTTTTTCTTCTTCAACATCTTCTTCTTCCTTGGTTGTAGCTTTGAGAGCTATGCTCTTCTTCTTTTTGTCTTCACCCTCTTGTAGCTTTTTTGCCAAGTTAATCACATATGTCATCAATGACCCTATGAGCTCTTCCATAGGTAGCTTAGTCAAGTCTTTTGCTTCTTGAATTGCGGTGACCTTAGTATGCCACTTTGATGGGAGTGACCTCAATATCTTCATCACCTTCTAGGATTCTTAGTAGGTCTTTCCCAAAGCTTCAAGACCATTGACAATGTCGTTGAACCTAGTAATCATCTTCACAATAGTCTCATTTTCTTTCATTGAAAACAAATCATAGTTATGAACAAGTAAATTAATTTTTGACTCTTTCACTTGATTTGTTCCTTCATGAGTTATTTTAAGTAATCTCCAAATTTCTTTAGCTGATTTGCATTAACATATTCTATTATATTCATTTCTATCCATAGCACATTGCAAAGTAAAAGCAGCCTTAACATTTAATTGAAAATTTCTTCTATCAAGCTCATTCCATTCTTGCTTGGGTTTTGGAACCAAGACTCCATCAACTAGTTTAGTAGGAAAAATTAGGTCATCTTCAATGAAATCCCATACGTCTAAATTGGTTGATTGTAAAAACCAAGTCATTTTGGTTTTCCAATAGGGATAGTCGGTTCCTATAAAGAATGAAGCTCTATGTTTTGCAAAAATTTCAGTGTGAGATGAGCTTGATGGAATAGTCTTTCCTCTTAGACTATTAGGTCTTAAACAAGAGGTCTAACTCTGATACCAATTCAGAAAATAAATGCTATGCTTAATTAAGAAAAACACCCAAAAGGGGGAGGGGGGGTGAATTGGGTTTTTTAAAAATCTTTTTCAACACAACAAGTTCAAACACAATATAAACAAGAATAAAGAGATAAGAATTAGAGAATTCAAACTCGGGCTTTATAGTGGTTCGACACTTCCTTGCCTACATCCACTCTCCTCAATCTCCTAACCAAGTGAGGGTTCCACTAACTTCAAGATTCAACCAAGCTTCCACTCTTCTTACACTTGGATTTCGACTCCAATGGGCTCTTACACAATCTCTTTAAGAATCAAACCTCTTGAAGGCTTTAACACTCAGTTTTTACAAGAATGAATCCCTCAACCTAGCTTAAAAATAACTTAAATACAAATCAAAGCTATGATGACTCACAAGGGTGCACTAAAGGATATGCAAGTGATGATTTAATGCACTAAGAAAGAAATGAGAGCTTTTTGATCAAGAACAGGTAGGTAGACAATTGATTGAAGTGTTCTCTCTGTCATAAATGAAGTGGAGCTCTCAATTTATAGGTTTCCAGGCTCAGGAGTCAAAAATAGCAAAAGGTACCCTCGATCGATCGAGTTGGGGGTCGATTAGATCACTAGCCGTTGGGCCTTTAATGCTTTGACAGGTTACCGTTGCCTTGACCAGACCTCTATCGGAGGTCGACCGGGAAGGGGTGAATCTCAACCGAGAAGAGGAGGCTATTGGATGAGTGAGAGTATTTTTGGCACCCCTCGACCAAACCTCGACCGAACAAGGGCAACCAGTCGACCGGTTCCCCAACCGGTTGAGCTGGTTGGCCATAGCCTCGACCGGTACAGCCTTTTGGCCCTGAAAACCTACTTTTTTCAATTCCTTTCTTTTCTAATACTTAGGCAAGGTCTTTAGGTGAATTAATATGTCAATTTTAAAACATTTTGCCTAAGGTACATTTGATAAAACTCAGGTTTTAATGAATTTGAAAGTTCAAAGGATAAACCGAGTTTTTCAAAGATGCATGAAATGGTATGAAAACCTTAAGTGCACCCATGCATTCATCTTACATTCGTTTCCTATGATCAAAGGTCTTCCAAAAGTCTCGGTCTTGTATCCATTTGGTCCTTTGATGAATTTCCAAATTTATACCTAAGATTCTTTACCATTCAAAACAATTAGTCACTTAACCATGGTTTGTTATCATCAAAACCTGATTAGAAGAACCCTTGGGCTAACACCTTTAAAGTTTAAAAATGTTATTTTTCTACTATGCATAGGCTTTAGAAAAGGTCTATGATAGTTATGCATGTTCCTAACCTGATCCGGGCTTAGGAAATGAAGAGATCCGGATTTTTCCCATCACCTAGGTTACCTCACTTGCAAGTTGTTCATCATCTTTTGCATTAGCTTAAGTCTACTCCTGGTTAGGGCCTTCTCTTCTTTTCTTCATTTTCTCTCTAATTGAAAGCTTTTTCAAATGCTGATTAAGGCTTCTGTTTAGATACCAAAAAATCTATCACTAGTTTTTGCATCTTTATTGGTGATTTTTTGGTCTCTTGGAAAGCTAAGAAGCAAACCACAATTTCTCAATCCTCTGTAAAGGTTGAATATAGAGTTTTAGCTTCTAATACTAGTGATTTGGTTTGGCTATGCTAATTGTTGAAGGACTTTCAAGTTCCTATTTTCTCTCCTGTACTTGGTATTGTTATAATCAAGTTTCCATTCATCTTGCTTCCAATCCTTTTTTTCATGAGAATACCAAGCATATCAAGATTGATTATCATTTTGTTTGTGATGAAGTTGCTGATGGTTTTGTCAAGCTAGTGTCTTTTCACTCTCAACATCAACTAGCTGATGTTTTGACCAAAGCTTTGCCTTCTTCTTTGTTATTTCCTCTTTTATCCAAGATGGTTGCAAAGGACATTCATAGTCCATCTTGAGGGAGAGTATTAGATGATGTGCATATTTTGTTTGTTGCAATATGTTTGTTGTAACTTTTTTTTTGGTTATTTTGTTACAATTGTTATTGAGTTGTTACTAAGCTCGTTCTATAGCTTTGTCTCTGTAATTTTAATTCAATTTTTTTGTTCAAATAGAAAGGGTTTTCTCTTCTTCCATTTCCTTGCTTTTAGCTTAATAGGAATCATTGGTCACGTGGCCATATTCTGGAACATTTCCCAAATCAACATGGCTAGCCTGGAGTTTTTCAATCCTAGCTTCAAAACGACTTCCATAAGTTTATGAACCTTGCTTAAGATCCCGAAATGAGTCCTTAGGAGTTTCATTGATTGTAATAGTTTCTCATTTTCTAGAGCTTGTGGAAATTTCCCTCCTTAAATACTTTCCATTTCCTCATCTTGGCTATTCCAAGACACAACATTCTGCTTGGGCATGCATAAGAAGACTCTCTTCGCAACCACCATCTCACCACATTTTGCATTAAGTTCGACAAGAACAGATCCACCAAATAAATCAGAAAAACATTCAACCTTGATAGCTTCCACATACACTTGTTCTGATGCATCACTTTCTTCTCATGTAAATACCCGACACCCTTGGCAACGCCATTGCACCAGAACCATTATAAAGACATCTGAAAATGAATGATGATCTAGCCATACACCATTAATGGGCTTCTCACCAGACTGCTACATGCTGAAACTGTTCTCTGTCATGTTATAGCCATATTTTGCACCTTCCATTCCATGCATGACCTCATTAAGTCCTTCAAGTAAGTATTTAAGCCACAGCTTGGCAAAAACAAAGTCCCTTGGCATCCCTTAAAGACCAGGTATGCTGAAGTGATTTGATTGTCATGTATCAGACAGACACATCCTCAATTGACTTGTTCTCTACAGTTGTTGTACAACTGTTATAACAAACTTTATCTTTTTGTATATTCGCTTTTCCAGCTTAATATTTCCATGTATATAGGCTTAAGACTAGGCAACTCTATTATGATTTTAGCTATATATATTGCATCGATTCCTTCAATAAAATATTAGAATTTCCAATCTCTTATTATGTTATAGTATCAGAGCAATTAGCTTAATTTTTTTTCCTCCCTTCTAATGCCTACCAGGGCCAACACCACCATTCATAACACAAACGACCCTCATAGCACATTGATTAGTATCAATGATGCAGCTCAAACTCCATTAAAGCTTACCTCCACCAACTATGTATCTTGGAAACTACAATTTTAGACTCTCTTTATTGGGTATGAACTTCTAGGATTCATCGACGGATCACATCCTTGTCCAGCAACAATTCTTCCAGGAACCACTACACCAAATCCAGCACATACACTCTGGATCAGGCAAGCTCAACTCCTTCTCAATGCCATTCTTGGTTCTATGTCCCCCACCATAATTCCATTTATTGCTCGAGCAAAAACAGCAAGGGAAGCCTGGACAATATTGGCCAATACATATGCCAAACCATCTCGTGGAAGAATCAAGCAGGTGAAAAATCAATTAAAACAAATCACGAAGGGATCCATGGGTGTCTCTGAACTCCTTCAGACCATCAAGGCTCGAGCTGATGAACTTGCCATCCTAGGTACAGCTGTTGATGATGAAGATCTCTTAGAAAAGATTCTTGAGGGACTTGGTGAAGACTATAAAGAATTGGTGCGGGCAGTTCAAGCTAGAGATACTCCAATCTCCTTTGATGAACTCCATGAAAAGCTTCTCAACTTTGAAGCTTCTCTTCAAAACACCACAAAGACTGAACAATCCTACTTCCCTGCCTCTGCTAATCCAGCCAATCGTGCCTACTCTGGGTCACGAAACCTACCATACTCTAATTATTCCTCCGGAAACAACACAGGCTAGCATCCACCCTCCAATCTTGGCAACAGCAATACGGGCTGGCGCCCATCGCCCACCTCTGGTAATCGATTCCTTACACCCACTGGCGCTAACAATTTCCGTTCAGATCGCAGCTGTCCAAAGCCTTATCTTGGCTATTGCCAAATCTGCAGAATTTAAGGACATACAGCTAAGCGTTGTCCCTCTTTCAAATTAATACCAATTAAGACATCCACCAACACCTCTACAGCAACGCCAAACTCCTCCTGGCAACCAAAAGCTCACTTTGCTGCTAATACCTCTAACACCCCAACATGGCTATTGGATAGTGGTGCTTCTCATCACGTCACCTCCAACTTGAGCAATCTCTCTATTCATGCACCATACAATGGCTCTGACGACATTATGATTGGTGATGGCACAGGACTTCCCATAACACATACTGGTTCCCTCTCTATCCACACTTCCAATGCTCAATTTTCCTTAACCAATGTTCTCTGTGTTCCTAGCATGAAAAAAAATTTGATTTCAATTTCCAAACTCTGTATCTCCAACAATGTTTCAATTGAATTCTTACCATCTTCTTTTCTTATAAAGGATCTTCGCATAGGAGCAACGCTTTTGAAGGGCAAAACTAAGGATGGTGTGTATGAGTGGTCGGTATCATCACCTCTACTTGCCTTTTCCAGTGTCAAAACCAGCTCATCAAAATGGCATCAGCGATTGGGACACCATGTCTTTCCTATTTTAAAGCATGTCATCTCTACAAATAATCTTGATTTATCATCTTCCAGCCTTTTACATTTTTCTTGTAACGCATGTCATTGCAATAAGAGTCAAACTCTCATTTTCCAATTCTACCATTATTTCTAGTCGTCCTCTTCAAATAATCTATTCAGATATATGGACATCGCCTATTATTTCTTATGATGGCTTTAAGTATTATGTAATTTTTGTTGATCATTTTACTATATATATTTGGTTTTATCCTCTAAAACAAAAATCCCAAGTCAAAGACATATTCATAAGATTTAAAGCCATTGTAGAAAAACACTTAAATCAAAACATCCATACCTTGTACTCTGATAATGGTGGTGAATACATTGCTCTCTCTAACTTTCTTATTCTTCATGGTATATCTCATCTCACTACTTGATTACTACTCAAAAAGTGCTATTTTGTAGCTTTTAATTAATCCTTTTAAACACTTTTGAGTAGTAGTTATTGCCTTTTAACTCAATTAACATGTTAAGGACCCTTGCAATCAATTCTAATCAAATTGTGTTAAGTTTTGGTGTTTTGATAGCTTTTTGATCACCAAAGCAATTTAAGAATGAGGGGGAGTTGTATATAGTTCATGGAAAAGCTTTTGGAAGCTCAAATTCATGAAGAACCAAGCTTTGGAGCTCCATAGCCCTTTGCCAAAGTCGTTCAAAGTATGCAAGGAGAGAAGCAAGGAGAGAGGAAAAACAGAGTGAAGAAAACAGAGGACAGCAGCTGTAGTCTTCTTTCACACTTTTGGAGCACTTCCTGAAGTCCATTTTCTACATACTATATACCATTTCAAAGCTCAGGAAGTCAAGAATCCAATGCTTCAAACGGTGCGTGATTCAGAGTTGAAACGAAGAAGTTACAACCACTGCAAGTCAATCACTCTAAAGTGTTGCGAAATCAGCATTTTGTTGCGAGAATTTCGCAGCCTTTTTGTACAGTGTTGTGGATTTCCTCCTGAAGTTTCACGCCGCGATGGAAGCCAAACACCACAAGGTGGAAGCCAACTTAGCAGCCCTGCGAGTTTAACTTGTTGATGCGAAAATATTTCGCAGCCCTCTTGAGTGTCTGCGAAATCTCGCAGACACCATTTTTCACCTGCGAAATGTTCCTGGAGCTTCCCGATATTTTTGCACCGACTCTTTTAGATATTTTTCTTCAGATTTTTGTGTCTAAATTTCCATTTTCTCCTTGTATTCAACCACTCATGTAATTCCTTAGCTAGGAAGTATCCAAGGAAGGGTAAATTACCTTCCTATATAAACTCTCTTGTAAACACTCTCAGAAGACGCTGGGGGAAGTATGTAATATCGATCAATATATAGAATATACAGAGCCTTGCTTTGTTTTTCCTTCTCTTTCATTTTTCATTTCTTTTTCTTTCTAGCCAACCAAACTCTGAGGATTTTTCCTTAGAGGATGAGAGGCTAGGCTCTTTGTCTCTTGGAGTAAGGAAATCCAGGTAAGTTTCCACATATATAATTTGGAAGTTTTGTTGTTTTAGTTTTTAATGAAGAGAAAGTGTGACCCGTTAATGGTTTTTATCTTTTTAGTTAACTTAAAATGCCTTTAAATCACCTGGGCCAACACTTGGTAAGGCAAGTGATCTCCGTCCATGGAGATTCACTAGTTTATCTCTTGCGAGCCTTTGGTAGGTGGTTTGAAGGTAGGATTTTCTAGAATAGCCAACACTTGGTAAGCTTTTGGACTCTAAGGAGACATCCATTAGTTATCTCTTGCGAGCTTGAGAAGGGAAATCCAAGGTTAAAGATCACCTTGAATGGCAAGTGCTAGGTGAGAGGTATGAGTCATTGCAAGGTGCATAAGTGAGAGGGATTTAGTGTTTGAACCCATTAATGAGAAGCATCTGTACAACACCGGTTAGAGAATTAACTATATGTTAATTCTCTAATGCGAGGAAAAGAAACAAGTGACCGGAACTCCCTTTTTGTATGAGGAATCTGAGCCTAGTGATCTGAACTCCAAGAAACATCTTTCTTTGTAAGTAAAATCAATTACTATTTGTGGTTAGTTTAAAACCAAACCTTTTTCATTCAAACATCTTTATGTTTTCTTTTAAAGCTAACCTTGAAATGAAAAGGCACCAATTCAGCTTTGAATTAATATCATTTGCAAAGTGAAAACCCATCCCAGTGAACAATCCTAGAGCCACTATGCTATAGTAGCTTTGTCTTTGCTACCCTAGTATATGGTGTAATAGGTTATAAATTTTGTTGATTAATCCCTCAATCAAGGAGCACCAGCTGGACACGAATCAGCTGAGACACCAATTAGGCACGAATCAAATGGCGCCGTTGCCGGGGATCGAACCTCGAATCAAATGGTGCCGTTGCCACTGCCGCTGCTAGGGACGAATCAATTGGCGCCGTTGCCGGGGATGGTGCCACTTTACAATGATATCACTTTTCTAGAGTACTTGTGATCTTCATCACAAGTTTGGTGACTTTTCTTTTCTTTTTACTAACTCTTTTTATTTGTTTATTTTCCTTTGTTCATGTTTTAGTATACCTTTTATTTAGTTTTTAGTTTACCTTAATTTTCTTTCTTTGAATTGTTTTTCTTTTATTTTCTTTTGTTTTCTCTGTTTTTAATTCACAAATTGCTAGTTATGCATGCCATATTGAATACGAGATAGCAGAGGAAGCCATGAACTTCTTGAGTTATGTGGCTGAATTTTCAAGAGAATGGGGTGAACCAAATGCTAGAGATATGGGAAGAATGACGTCTCAACCTAAAGCTAAGGGTGAGATGTATATTTTGAAGGATGGTATGAACATGAAGGCAGAGATTGCAGCTATGGAAAGGAGATTGGAAAAGCTAGAAATGACGAATATGCAACAAGTGCAAGCCATCTCTCAGACACCATTGCAAGCTATGCCTTGTGCCATTTGTCTATCTTATGAGCACTTGGTGGATGAGTGTCCTACCATTCCAGCCGAGAGGGAAATGTTTGGTGATTGCAACACCTACAATTCCAATTGGAGGGACCATCCAAATTTCTCTTGGAAACCTCAGCCACCTCAGTATCAGCAACCTGCTCAAGCACCACAGCAAGCCTCAAACCTTGAACAAACTATGGTGAATCTTTGCAAGGTCGTGGGAGATTTTATTGAAAAGCAAGAGGCCACCAATGCTCGAGTCGATCAAAGAATTGATAGAGTGGAGAGTACTTTGAATAAAAGGATGGATGAAATGCAAAATGATCTATCTCAGAAGTTAGATATTCTCCAAGATTCAATCTCAAGGCTTGCCAACCTCAACATAGTGCAAGAGAAAGAAAACTCTCCTTCTCAACCTTGTCAAAATTCTATGAGTATCCATGAAATGGAGGCTAAGGAGGGAAAACCTTCACAAAAGAAGGAAGTCAAAAAAGTGATCACTCTGAGGAGTGGTAAAGAGGTTGATCTGCCCACATGCAAGCTAGAGCATAAGGTAGAGAGTGAAACAGAGAAAGAAAAGAGGGAGGAAATCAAAGGAAAGAAAAAGGGGAAAAGCATAGAGAAAGATGGCTATGATATTAATGTACAAAGAGAACCACTGAGGATAGTCATCAAGGAAGAATTGATGAAGAAACACATGCCTCCACCTTTTCTCCAAGCTTTGTATGGGAAAATCATACAAATCACGTCTCAAGGGAGGGATGCAAACTTCATATGGGATCCGGGCAAGCTAATTCAGGATCAAATTTTTTTATGGACTTAGTCTTTTTAAAGACTAGCTAGTCCATATCTTTTTGTTTTGCTTTTTACTTGTTTTAATTTTGATTTCAATGCTTAAATTTTGATTTAAATGCTTTAATTTTGATTTCAATGCTTTAAATCTAGTTTGTTTTGATGTAATATAGGTTTTTGGATGATCAAAATCAAGAGGAATTGAAAAAAAATTGAAGGAAGTCTTTCGGAGCGAAATCGGAGCCAAAACAGAGCAAAAACAGGGGTCTGCGAGATTTCGCAGCCTCTGCGAAATTGGCACTTTGCTGCAAAACCAGTTCGCAGCCTCAGGCCCCTCTCTGCGAAAGTTTTTGCAGCTGCGAAACCAAGTGGGCATGAATCAAATGGCGCCATTGCCGGGGATCGAACCTCGAATCAAATGGTGTCGTTGCCACTGCCGCTGCTATGGCTGCGAAACCCAAAAAAAAATAAATAAATAAAAAATAAATAAATTCATTTTTTTTGGCAGCCAAAGCCCCATTCCGCAGGGTATTTCGCGGCTGCGAAGCACATTTTGGAACACAAGTGCCATTTCGCAGCACAGTGAACCTCATTTCGCAACTGCGAAACGGCTGTGAAGTCCCAAAACGTGAAAAATCCCAATTTCACAGCCGCACCCCCATTTTGGAAATTGTTGGACACATTTCGATCACTTCCCGAAGTTCAAATTATGTATACAATATCTCGTTTGAAATCTTGGGAAGTCAGGAGTCCATAGCTTCAAACGGTACTCGATTTGGATTTGAAACAGAAAAGTTATGGCTGTTTGAAGATGACTGTGCAAACCATGAACGGAAATGTCACACCTCCATTTTGCTACTGTTGGACACATTTTTGAAGCACTTTCTGGAGCTCAAATTATGCATACCATATCTTGTGTCAAATCTTGGGAAGTCAGGAGTCTAGAGCTTCAAACGGTATGCGATTTGGAGGTGAAATGAAGAAGTTATGGTCGTTTGAAGACAAGTGCGCAAAGCTGAGCGAGAATTTCGCAACCGAGACACCATTTGGAAGGGTGTTTCGCAGCTGCGAAACCACTTTTTGGCACACGAGTGCCATTTGCAGCACAGTTCCCCTCATTTCAAAGCTGCGATATGGCTGCGAAATCACCTTTGAGCTGCGAAATCACTTTTAAGCTACGAAATGGGTTGCGAGAATTCTCCTCCTCTACGAAATCCACCCCCTGCTACGAAAATGCTTCAAGCTTCAAAAATGGTCTGTGAACATGCCACTTTTCTGCGAAATGATCTCCAAGCTTCGAAATGGTTGCGAAATCACCTCCAAGCTTCAAAATGGCCTTCAAATTGCGAAATTAACTTGTGAAATGGAGGGTGATTTGCAAAAACACTTTGCAAAGCCAAGGGAAATTGCTAAAATGCCAACAGAGCCTCACGACCATGCATCTGAAGAGGAGAGCCCCGCGCACACTGAGATCACACACACTAAGCCTCTCATTCCATTTTTGACCTCCTAAAACCATCAAATCCCATAGCTTCAACTGAGAGCTCCCGCTGAGGAGACTATGCCATCTAAGGAGACTACTAGAACAGAGGCCAAAGTCCTGATCCAACCCACACAAGAGGCCACCACAGACACATCAGCTCAACAGGACCTTACCATTACTTGATCATCTCTTTATTTTTTGTATTTACTTATTATATTAGTATAGATAATTCCATGTTTTGATGTCTTATATTCTAGGATTGGATGTATTACTGATGATACATCATACATAGACATCATTTTTGTTTAAACTTGGCATTTTTCTATTTCCTCTACTCACTAACTCTTTTGTGTTTTCTTTGAAACATGTGGTTTCTCTTATATGACTCAGACTCCATGTTACTCAAGAGGTACCACTTCCTCCCTATTTTTCAATCGCTTTTGTCACATTGAGGACAATGTTTAGCTCGGTTGGGGGGAGAGTTGAGGAAGTAAGTATTGTTAATAATGCTAAGTTATTTTGGTAATTTAGTTGCTTTTTGCTTAATTTAAAATTTTTTGAAAGTTTTTATTCTACTCTCCATGGTTATTAAGGAAAAATTTTCAAACTAAAAAGGGAGAAATTGAATTTTTGTCTTTTTACTTGACTTAGATTTTGTATTAAGCTTATTAAAGTTGATGAATTGTTGAAACTTCTATTGAAGTCAACCTTAGTTCTTCCACTTTAAGCTATCCACACACTGTGCACAATAGGTTCCGAGTATAAGATGAAAAACTATTTCCCTCTTGACTTAGGAAAATTTTAGACTTGGTACCTTTGACCTCATTTAATAGTGTTGGGACACCTTATAAAAGGCCAATGAGTCTTTGAAGAAAAAAAAAAAAAAAATGTTTGCTTGCCTTGAAACCTGAGCAAGGTCTGAGGGGTATATGGTGAAAATCTTTAAAACCTGGTGCCCTAAGCCTTCATTGGTTGGGAGTCACCGACCTCAATGCTCGTTACAAGGGTGAATAGGTGGAGTTTAACATACTGTAGGTGCTTGGGTATTAAAATTCATTCTCAAAAGTCCGGGGTAAAATTCGAGGAGTTAGTGGTTGAAAGATCCTTAAAACTTGATGCCCTAAACCTTAATTGGTTGGGAGTCATCGATGGACCCCCGTTACATGGACAATTAAAAAAAAAAAAAAAGAATACCTTTAAGCCTTGTACTCCTACAATGAAAAAAATTGTGAAAAAAAAGAGGTGCGTTCTTAGCCTATTGGAGGTTGATTAGTTTGCTAAGCTTTGAAAAAGAACTAGGTTGGGGGGAGAGATTAGTTCAACATACTATATTCGGAAACTAATAAGTAACACTTAGACTTTTGTGGAAGAGTAAGGTTTGACCCTTTGGAAGTGGAAATGGTTTTAAAGCTTAAATTTGCATAATGCCTTCTCTTTAAGAATTGTGATTAGACAAATTATTTGATAACTCTTGTTGAAGTTTGAGTTTTATTTCTTTAATGTTCCATGTGAGAGTTAGATCATCATGCCACTTGAGAATTGTTTTTTTGATCAGCATGATGTTGTAAATTATAGTATTGTTTATTTTTAGTTTTTCTCTCCTTCATTGCTAAGGGACTAGCAATATGTCGGTTGGGGGGAGTGATTACTACTCAAAAAGTGCTATTTTGTAGCTTGTAATTAATCCTTTTAAACACTTTTGAGTAGTAGTTATTGCCTTTTAACTCAATTAACATGTTAAGGACCCTTGCAATCAATTCTAATCAAATTGTGTTAAGTTTTGGTGTTTTGATAGCTTTTTGATCACCAAAGCAATTTAAGAATGAGGGAGAGCTGTATATAGTTCATGGAAAAGCTTTTGGAAGCTCAAATTCATGAAGAACCAAGCTTTGGAGCTCCATAGCCCTTTGCCAAAGTCGTTCAAAGTATGCAAGGAGAGAAGCAAGGAGAGAGGAAAAACAGAGTGAAGAAAACAGAGGACAGCAGCTGCAGTCTTCTTTTGCACTTTTGGAGTACTTCCCGAAGTCCATTTTCTACATACTATATACCATTTCAAATCTCAGGAAGTCAAGAATCCAATGCTTCAAACGGTGCATGATTCAGAGTTGAAACGAAGAAGTTACAGCCACTGCAAGTCAATCACTCTAAAGTGTTGCGAAATCAGCATTTTGTTGCGAGAATTTCGCAGCCTTTTTATACAGTGTTGTGGATTTCCTCCTGAAGTTTCACGCCGCGATGGAAGCCAAACACCACAATGTGGAAGCCAACTTAGCAGCCCTGCGAGTTTAACTTGTTGATGCGAAAATATTTCGCAGCCCTCTTGAGTGTCTGCGAAATCTCGCAGACACCATTTTTCACCTGCGAAATGTTCCTGGAGCTTCCCGATATTTTTGCACCGACTCTTTTAGATATTTTTCTTCAGATTTTTGTGTCTAAATTTCCATTTTCTCCTTGTATTCAACCACTCATGTAATTCCTTAACTAGGAAGTATCCAAGGAAGGGTAAATTACCTTCCTATATAAACTCTCTTGTAAACACTCTCAGAAGACGCTGGGGGAAGTATGTAATATCGATCAATATATAGAATATACAGAGCCTTGCTCTGTTTTTCCTTCTCTTTCATTTTTCATTTCTTTTTCTTTCTAGCCAACCAAACTCTGAGGATTTTTCCTTAGAGGATGAGAGGCTAGGCTCTTTGTCTCTTGGAGTAAGGAAATCCGGGTAAGTTTCCACATATATAATTTGGAAGTTTTGTTGTTTTAGTTTTTAATGAAGAGAAAGTGTGACCCGTTAATGGTTTTTATCTTTTTAGTTAACTTAAAACGCCTTTAAATCACCTGGGCCAACACTTGGTAAGGCAAGTGATCTCCGTCCATGGAGATTCACTAGTTTATCTCTTGCGAGCCTTTGGTAGGTGGTTTGAAGGTAGGATTTTCTAGAATAGCCAACACTTGGTAAGCTTTTGGACTCTAAGGAGAATCCATTAGTTATCTCTTGCGAGCTTGAGAAAGGAAATTCAAGGTTAAAGATCACCTTGAATGGCAAGTGCTAGGTGAGAGGTATGAGTCATTGCAAGGTGCATAAGTGAGAGGGATTTAGTGTTTGAACCCATTAATGAGAAGCATCTGTACAACACCGGTTAGAGAATTAACTATATGTTAATTCTCTAATGCGAGGAAAAGAAACAAGTGACCGGAACTCCCTTTTTGTATGAGGAATCTGAGCCTAGTGATCTGAACTCCAAGAAACATCTTTCTTTGTAAGTAAAATCAATTACTATTTGTGGTTAGTTTAAAACCAAACCTTTTTCATTCAAACATCTTTATGTTTTCTTTTAAAGCTAACCTTGAAATGAAAAGGCACCAATTCAGCTTTGAATTAATATCATTTGCAAAGTGAAAACCCATCCCAGTGAACGATCCTAGAGCCACTATGCTATAGTAGCTTTGTCTTTGCTACCCTAGTATATGGTGTAATAGGTTATAAATTTTGTTGATTAATCCCTCAATCAAGGAGCACCAGCTGGACACGAATCAGCTGAGACACCAATTAGGCACGAATCACTACTCCACCTCACACTTCCGAACACAATGGCTTCTCTGAGCGGCGCCATCTCCACATTGTTGAAATAGGTCTCACCCTTCTCTCTCATGCTTCTATTCCTTTGCATTATTGGTCTAATGCCTTTGCCACAGCCGTTTACTTGATCAATCGGACGCCAACTCCAACATTAAATCTCTTATCCCCTTATGAAAAAATCTTTGGTACTCCTCCCAATTACTCAAAACTCAAAATATTTGGTTGTCTATGCTATCCTTGTCTTCGCCCCTATTCTAGCCATAAACTTAACTCTAGTTCTAAGCCATGTATTTTTCTCGGGTACTCTCTAACTCAAAGTGCCTATTTCTGCTATGATCCATCCACATCAAAATTTTTTGTTTCTAAGCATGTTAGATTTGTTGAATCAATTTTTCCTTTTAAATCTTCTCTTCCACAAGCTCCACGACCTGAATCAACCTCTGTTTCTACTTGGATACCACCAGTAATTCATCTCAACACCACAACATCAGCACTCGTACCACCATCTGCAGTTCATCCTCAATAGCAACTCCAATGTGAAGCTTCTGCACCTGTTACTTCTCATCTCAACCCAGCCAACAACCAAAAACAACCACATCAACTGCCCTCCACAAACTCCTTGCCAACCATCACTCAACTTGACCATCACACTACAAACTCAAACCATTCTATGCAAACTAGAGCCAAAAACAACATTCACAACCCTATTCAAAAACTCAATCTTCACACCCAATTATCCAAACCTCTTGATCTTGAACCCACCACACCAACCCAAGCTCTTAAAGATCCAAAATGGCGCAAGGCCATGTCTGAAGAATATGATGCTCTTGTTCGGAATGGGACATGGGAACTAGTGCCTTCCAATCCTAGTCAAAATGTTGTGGGTTGTAAATGGATTTTCCGTACTAAACGTAATTCTGATGGCTCTATTGACAGGTTCAAGGCTCGTTTGGTTGCAAAAGGTTTTCATGAACCCCCAGGCATTGATTATTATGATACCTTCAGTCCGGTAGTCAAGCCTACCACCATCAGACTTGTTCTCAGTGTTGCTGTAAGTAATGGCTGGATATTTTGTCAACTAGATGTTAATAACGCCTTCCTACAAGGTACTCTCACTGAGCATGTGTATATGACTCAGCCACCAGGTCTCATTGATCAAGACTCCCCATCACATGTTTGTAAGCTAAAGAAAGCTATTTATGGCCTAAAGCAGGCTCCTCGAGCGTGGTATCAAGAACTCAGATCTTTTCTCCTTCAATCTGGGTTCACAAACTCCCATGCTGATACATCACTCTTTGTTCTTAAATTTGGGGGACACCTTGTTTACTTCTTGGTCTATGTTGATGATCTTATTATTACTGGGGATGATGAACACTTGGTAAATCGGTATATTCATCTGTTAGCCAACAGGTTCTTTCTTAAGGATCTTGGCAAACTTTCTTATTTTCTTAGAGTTGAAATTGTTCCCAATTCACAAGGCTTCCTGCTTTCTCAATGTCGATACTTACTTGATCTTCTTGCTCGAACTCATATGTCTGAGGCTAAACCAGTTCAAACTCCTCTTCCATCAGGTACAAAAATCTCACTGCATTCAGGGGATAAACTATCTGATCCTACAGAATTTAGAGTGGTTGTTGGAAGTCTCCAATATCTGCTTCTCACAAGACTTGACATAGCCTTTGCCGTAAACAAGCTATCTCAATTTATGCACACACCCACAATTGAGCACTGTACACTTGTTAAGTGTCTACTACGTTATCTTTGTGGTACTCCTGGTCATGGCCTTCAGCTTTATTGTGATTCTCCTCTATCCTTACATGCATATGCCTTACATGCCTACTCTGATGCTGATTGGGTGGGCGACCCAGATGACTTCTCCTCCATAGGTGCTTATGTTGTTTATCTTGGTCGCAATCCTATCTCTTGGAGCTCCAAAAAGCAGAAAACCATTGCCCGTTCATCTACCGAAGCTGAATATTGATCTGTTGCAAATACAGCTGCTGAGCTAAATTGGGTGTCCTCTTTGCTGTGTGATCTTGGTATTCAGCTACCTACTTGCCTAGTCATTTACTATGATAATTTCGGGGCAACTGAGGTGTGTTCTAATCCTGTTTTTCACTCCATAATGAAACATGTTGCTATCGACTTCCACTTCATTCGTGATCAAGTTCAGAAAGGAATTCTCAAAGTTGCTCATGTATCCTCCACAGATCAACTTGCTGATCTTCTCACCAAGTCACTTCCCAGAGCTCGTTTTCTGTTTCTTCGGGACAAGATTGGCCTCTCCTGTCGAGCTCCATCTTGAGGGGGCATATCAGACAGACACATCCTCAATTAACTTGTTCTCTACAGCTGTTGTACAGCTATTATAACAAACTTTATCTTTTTGTATATTCTCTTTTCCAGCTTAATATTTCTATGTATATAGGCTTAAGACTAGGCAACTCTGTTATGATTTTAGCTGTATATATTGCATCGATTCCTTCAATAAAGTATTAGAATTTCCAATCTCTTATTTTGTTATCATGAAGGAAAGGTGAGAGACCGGTATTACACAGTTGGGACCGCAGTAAATGCAACCGTTCTTCTTAGCCATGGTAACATGAATTCTACACTTTCATCCTTAGTTTTAGGGACAATGGGGGTCAGTCAATATGGCAACAATGACATTCAGAAATGCATCCCTGTAAATCCTTCCAATAATCTCTCCTACACCCACCCAGCAAGCCTCCTGAATGAAATGTATGTCCTGGATTAATGTCAGAATCCTCATATCTGATATGGACGTTGCTAATGGGAAATCTTAAGGATTCCAATTATGGTAGCAAACAGAGAACCCAACCATAAATTTGCATCAAGTGGACTTCCAAGCTTTGATCTTGATATTGATGAAGTTCTAACTTCAGTTGCAGTGAATGGTATCCCCAACTCCGGACTACAGTCACTTCTTGATGGGATTCAAGGCACTGAACTTACAAAATCATCGTAGTGTTTGTCTTCGCGCACAAAAGATCTCTTTCTCTCAAACTCCTTGACACAACTTTTTCAACAGTGGTAAGCATTGGGATATCTGGCTCATTTTCTGACCCTGTATGAAGTGCTCCCAGAAAACCCTTCAGAATTGCATAGTGAGTTGCATCTTTAGGACCACCAGAAGCATTCATAAGTTCATACTTTTTGGTTGTTAAAGCAGTAGGGTGGCCTTTGGTCTTGTCGAATGGCACAACTAGCTCATTACTTAATTTCTGGCCAATATGAAATGATTGAGACACTTAAGCGAGTTCCTTAACATCACTTCTTGTAAGAATTCAACCACTCCTTTCCTTTTTGGACATTTGGAACCCATGAATTCAAAGAACTCATACGCATTTTCACAGGGACCTTGATACATGATTTTCCCATCAGAGAGGAGAATTATATCATTAAATAGGTTGCAGGTTTCTGGTACAGGTTGGAGGAGGGAAATCAGAGCAGTTCCATTGAGAATGAGGATGAACTGCCTGAGTGAACTTACAATCTGAAAAGTTGTTGAACTATCCAAACCAATTACCATCTTGTCCATGAAAAATGCTCTGGTTGTTTCCCCACTGACTAATGCACCAATTATCAGCCTTATCCTCATCAATAATCTCCAGTAATAGCTCTTCCCATTCTGTCTCTAGGCGTTTCAATGTGGTCCATATGGCTTACAGGTGTCCAGAAATTTCCAAAGGCATGTAAAGTGGCTCACATGGGGCTCTCTCAAAAGCACCCCAACCAAAATGGCCAGCCCAAATGGGATACTCAACACCCCGAACTTACCAGAATAAGGGGAATAAGAAAAAAAAAATAATAGGAGTAGAGCAAGGACCGAATAAATAGAAAAAAGAAATCAAGCAGATAACAAATGTACAAAGCCTCATTTCAGGTGACATCTATGGGCTAATAACAGGTAAAATTAACAAAGAACGCAAGCATGATTCTTATATATCAAGTTAAGGAAACCAAGATAAAATCAAATAGAGCATGTATACAAACAAATAGATTGGGCAAAATAGACCAATAATCCTTAATATCCAAACCAACCAATAAAATAACAGGCAAGAATTTGTAAAAAAATGTAGAGGAATAATGTGAAAATGAGGAAATCTAAAGTTCAAAGAGACCTTTCTTGGGAGGCCTTCTCTCAAGCAAGATTTTTGTCCAACTTCCCAGCTCTCCTTCCTCTACTCCAACTTTCTCTATCTCATAGCTTTTCTTGCTTTCTCTACTCCTTATCTCAAACCAACGTCCCTTGTTTTATCCCTCCCACAAGCAAGGATAAAAATATCAGTAATTACGGATATATCGGTACTTTCATTTTACAAATATATTAGATATATCGGATATATTGAAGATAGAGATATATCAACAGATATTTTGATACAAAATATCAGTGAACCTAAAATTGATCAAAAATTATAAAAATGTAAGAAAGACTCATATATATATATATATATATATAATTTATTATATTTGATAATAATATTGTAATTTTGAATAAAAAATATATGAATTTCATAAGTATACATTTATTATTAAATTATATAATATTATTTGATAATAATATTGTATATTTGATTATAATATTTTTAATTTAAAAATATATTTAATATTAAAATTATAATTCATTTAATTCAATTGTATTAAATGATATAAAATAAATGATAATATATGTATAATTTTTAATATTTAATTAATATATTAATGATATTAAAAACACTATGAAAAAAATTATCACGATAATATTTATATTTTTTGTATTCAAATAGATGAAAATTTTTCATTTAATTATAAAATAATTATAATGAATTTGTTCTTTAAAACATTTTTTAAAAATTATGTTTATATGTTGAATTTGAGTATATGTATATTTGGTGTAACTTATATAATTAAGGGTAAACTTGCCCTAGTGGTTGGCTCAACGCATTGCAAACCTTTTGACGGGGTTCCAAGAAAAATTTAAGTCATTTTTTAAGTTTGACTGCCTAGGTCGAGTTGACCACCCCAAAATATCATGATAAATAAACGAGATTCATGATAAATGGCCAAAATATCGAGATATCGATATTTATCTCCCATATATCGTGTTGAGGTCCATCGATATCGGCAAAATATCGAGATATTTAAATATCATTTTTTAATTTAAATAATTCGTTTATAAGCATCTTGCTTTTATTTTAGATAATTCATTAATTCATAGATGTTTCAATAATTTTCTTGTGGATATCGAAGAAAATGTAACTTCTATTTTAAATTTATCACTCATTTTTGTACATAAATAAATAATAAATTTCTATTTATTACATAATATTAATATTTATATGATATAAAGGAAATTTTAATATAAGCATAATTTATAAATTTATAGTAAAATCCTCTTTCAAAAGATGATTTTGATATACTAAAATTCTTTTTTTTTTTTAATGAGAGTTTAATATAAACATAATTTATAAATTTATAATGAGAGCTTATACTAACAATTTATAAATTTATATTAAAATTGTCATTTAAAAGAAGATTTTGACATGGTGTAGACCTTTTTAAAACACCCGAGGGGGAAAGAGGTACAAACCATTTTTTTTAGGGGTGGGGGCCAGCTTTTAGGAGGATCAGCTGCACAAAATGCATGGCTGTGGAGCTGACTAGAGCCATAGTGGTGGTTGGGACTCCAGGGATGCTGAGCGGGGGAACAGTGAAGTAGATATTAGCTTGCGGGTGAAGATAGGAACAGGGGGGCCAGAAAAAAGAGAGAGGAAGAAGGGAGTTTGATCTCGTAGGGGAGCTCTTTTTGGGGGGGATATATTTTCAACCAGGGACAGGAGAGACGTTTTTAGAGTGAGATTCTGGGAGACTGATTTTCCGGGAAGGCAAGTGGCTAGAGGGGAAATTTTCAGGCGTGAGCTTACTGAGATATTTCTCAAGCTCATGGAGGAAGCAGGCTGGTTTTTCCGAGGTAGCTTAGAAGATATTTTTCTGGATTGATCAAAGGAGGAAAAGCAGAGGAAGGTTGCGTTGTGGATCATCAGGAAAGATCACCTTAAGCTCGGTACGTTTTCGCCTCTTAATGTCCTGCTCTATTCTCTGGTACTCTATGGATATTGTTTTTGCTGTTTGCTGTGGACATAGAGGGCCACATGTTTGCTTGGGTTAAACATGGTTATTTTGTAGGACGTACTCTGTTTTGGCCTTCCTTGATATCCTAGACTCTCCTCTATAAAATAATGGTACTTTTTTTTTTTTGGGTTGTATTGGATGTTTGATAATGATACTGTGGACTCCTAGTTTATCCCACCATCCAGCAGCCCGTCCATCACTCATGAAAGAAGATTTTTGCTTAACAATTCCTTGAGCCCCTGTTTTTGCCCTGTTTTTAGCTACTTCATTCCTATGCCCATTTTCCATCAACCTCCTCATATCCGTTTCCACACATACCTATCACTATCTCTCTCTCTCTCTCTCTCTACACCATGTTCTCCATACCCATATTTCTAAGCTTTCTCATTCCCACTAAGCACTTCTCTCACCACCTTTCTCTCTCTAAACCTTCACATACCCATCACCACATACTCCTCAAGCATTGTTTTCTCAATGATCTACACCACCCGCTCCATAAATCCCATACCCATTAACATACCCACTATCCATGCATATACCCATTTTCTTACCACTCATCTCTTTATCTACACCATGTGCCTCCCAAGCCCATCATCCATACTTCTTTTTTCATCCCATATCCTTTCCCATACATATCCTCATTTAACTATACCCCCCTAAACCCATTCCTCTCTCTAAGCCTTCATATTTTTCTCACCACCTTTTCTCTCTCTACACCACATGCTCTTCATGCACACCCATTCCTCACTCACCTACACTGCCCGTTCTACTTTCCATACCCCCTCATGCATTCCCGTCGTTCATATATCTGCTACACCCACTCCATCCCGTTCTTGCATGGCCATGCATAGCTACGTCATACCCATTTCACCACAAAACCCATTTTCTTCCACCCATGCATGGCCACTTCAACCGTTGCATTTATTCCTCATTACTACCCGTAGCTATTCTCCACATCCATCCTCCATGCCCTCATGTTTATCATCACCCCCCCCCCCCCCCCCATGCATAACCATCTCCCATTTACCCATTTTCCCCATCACCACCTATCTCTCTCTACACCACAACCATACCCATATCTTATACCTCCATGCATACACCCACTCCACCAACCCGTAGCCTAATCTTGCCTCATGCATGGCTGTCCAAAGCTCCTCCAATTCACCCATCCACGTGCATGACTCATGCTAACGGATATGGGCTTGAGATGAAGCCCAAGTCCAAACTTGATGATGAAAAGCCTCATGTGATTATGCTAGTGGATATGAGCTTGAGTTGGAGCCCAGTCCCGTATATGTTGATGAAAGGCCTCTTTTTTAGTTCACCCATCTTAAGTTGGCCCATGCCCATTTCAAGCCTATACCCACTTCAAGTTAGCCCATTTGTTTGGAGATATGGGCTTGAGTTGGAGCCCAAGCCCGTATGTGTTGATGAAAGGCCTCTTGTTTAGTTCACCCATCTTAAGTTGGTCTGTGCCCATTTCAAGCCTATACCCACTTCAAGTTAGCCCATTTGTTTGGAGATATGGGCTTGAGTTGAAGCCCAGGCCTGTATGTGTTGATGAAAGGCCTCTTGTTTAGTTCACCCATCTTAAGTTGACCATGCCCATTTCAAGCCCATACCCACTTCAAGTTAGCCCATTTGTTTGTTTTCAATTTACATAATTTACCTTTTTAAAAGCCCTAATTTCTCAATAAATTTTCTAAATTTAAATTCCAATATCTGAAATTTTAATTTTCATATCAATTTATTTAATCATTATCACTTTATTCATTTATTTGTTTGTTTACTTTTAAAATTCAATCTTTAGAAAACTATTCAAAGTTTCAATTTCTAAATTTAAATTCCAATTTCCGAAATTTTAATTTTCATATCAATTTATTTAATCATTATCACTTTATTCATTTATTTATTTGTTTATTCTTAAAATTCAATCTTTAAAAAATCCTTCAAAATTCCGATTTCTAAATTTTAATTCCAATTTTTGAAATTTTAATTTTCATATCAATTTATTTAATCATTATCACTTTAATCATTTATGTATTGGTTTAAACTTAAAACTCCAATCTTTAAATAACTCTTCAAAATTCCAATTTCTAAATTTTAATTCCAATTTCTGAAATTTTAATTATCATATCCATTTATTTAATCATTATCACTTTATTCGTTTATTTATTTGTTTAAACTTAAAACTCCAATCTTTAAATAACTCTTCAAAATTCCGATTTCTAAATTTAAATTCCAACTTTTCGAAATTTTAATTTTCATAGCAATTTATTTAATCATTATCACTTTATTCACTTATTTATTTGTTGAAATTTAAAACTCCAATCTTTAAATAACTCTCCAGAGTTCCGATTTCTAAATTTAATTCCAATTTCTGAAATTTTAATTTTCGTATCAATTTATTTAATCATTATCACTTTATTCATTTATTTATTTGTTTATTTTTAAAATTCAATCTTTAAATAATTCATCAAAATTCTGATTTCCAAATTAAATTTCCAAAATTCCTTTTTTTATTTACTTAATCATCATTATTCTATTTATTTATTTCAAAAATTCCTTCTTCGAATGATTCCAATTTTCTGACTCCTGAATTTAATTTTCAATTTCAAAAATTTCAATATTTACATTTTTTTTTCCCAAAACCCCAATTTCTGAACTTAATTTCCGAATTCCAAAATTCTAATTTCCTTCAAATTTAACCCCCAAAATTTTAATCCTTAAATTTAATTTTCAATACTCCAATTTTCAAATAAATTTCAAAAATCAAGTTTCCTCTCAAACCGTTTTATTTCCATTTTGGTTCTCAAACAAACCTTCTGTTCTTCTTGGTTTTACATAAGCATTAATGTGATTTTTACAATTCCAAGATAATGGAATTTGTGAGACTAATTCGTGCAAGATAAATTAGGCTTTGGTGGGGGCCCGCATTATTAGATGTTTCCTTTGGGAGTCCATTTGATTGTATTGTGTTATATGATGATTTCGTACTCAATTTAGTGGCACTTGAGCTATGTTTTGTATTCATTAATTATGCACTAACCCCATTGTTTGATAGTGCATTGTGGCTCGTTGCCCAGGTACGCATCCACTCCTCTTCTTGTCATTCTCTATGCATGTTCCGATTCCCATATGTGTATAATCGATTTGAGCATCCATTGATTTTCTTATTGATTGTCACATCAACTTCATTTTATTAGTAGAGATCCGACTTTAAGGACTTAGAGGGGTGTTACGATCCTTACCGTACCTTTCCAATAAATAACCTGACCTCTGAGCCCGATCCAGTTTTTCATAAATCACCTTTTTTAAAATAAGAAGTCATACTTAGAATTTTATTTCTTATTTTATTTACCTTTTTAAAAATAAAATAAAAATAAGTAGCTACTCCAAGTCATTTTCTAATAAATAAAATCATTTTTTCAAATAAAAATCGAGTTCGCTATCAAATGGGAACGCATGAACCGAAATTGCGAGTTCCACACATGGATATATATATATATATATATGACTTGAAAGGCCGTGTGCAAATAATGAAGAAATACTGCAAAGAACAGAATGACTCACAATAATTGTGGGTATTACAATGCATACAACTAGCCAAACTCATGTGGATATTAGGCCTCTATGTATGTAATGATGATAAGTTTCGTCATCACTTTTCAGATTATGGTTCAAAAATCATTTTGAGTATCAATATTTTTCTTTTGTGGGAAACCCCATTCAAACCATCCCTTCACGTGTTGTTGCAACTTTTGATTGATCGACCCATTCTACAAAAAGTGCTACCTTTCAAGTATACTAGAAAGGAATGTGATTGTTGCTCATTGCCTCAAAGACGCATCAGGGACCTACCAAGGGATTCTCAGATTTTAGTCTTGCCTGGTAATTTTGCCTTTTGTTTTTAAAGTTTGATATTGAAAATTTTAAAACAAAGTGTTGGTTTCACTTCCCCTATAGAAACTTTTATATAAAATTAAGTAGAATATTTTATAAAAAGGTGTAAATTTAAATAGAATATTTTATATAAAAAGTGTAAATTTATCTTATATCCTTAAAAATTATTTTTTAAAAAATTTAAAATTTGAGATAATGGAAACCTCTAAAATTTTTTATATCTTATATAAAATTACTATTTTTTATTTTTACTTTAAAAATAAAAATAGAAAATGCATTTAAACCAACACCAAAGTATAAAACCTTTTTTTTTTTATTCCAAATAATTTTCAATCAAATTTGAAACTGATTACATTCATGCCTCATTTTCATTTGATTGTCTTTTGTTGACCAAATTTTCTCACATATGAAAGTTTTTAAAAATCGAAACATTAGCTTTTAGTATTTTATCTAATCTAACATTTAAAAAAATGACCTTAAGAGACATGGTTCAACTATTCGGTTTTCCAAGCTCATATATTTTTTCTTTTTTCTTTTTTCTTTTTTTTGGCTTTGCTTGTTATAATAATTAATGAGAAAAAATAAATGTTTTTTTAAAATATTTAGAATGACGATTTACGTTTTCATAATTTTAAAAATAGTTAAATTTTATTATTTTGAACTGATTTAATAAAAATGTCAATAAATATTTATGTTAATTAATTGAATTGTGACAAGTAGCCAGCCCATAAAAGAACCAACTCAGCGGGCAGCATCTACCTGGAAATCAAATAATTTGAATTTTTTTTTTTCTTCAATATGAATAAGTTGCTCATAGTCTTAGTCAAACTTATACAAAATTTATAAAAATACTAACAGTAGGCCCAGACTGCATATGCAGAAACTCTTTCATCACAACAACATAAAATTACTTTACCTTTTTCCTTACAACCACCAAATACTGGAAATCTAGTCCAGCTATTATTCTACATTTGCTTATATAATTATGACATTTCCAAGCCAACAAAGAACAAAAGCACCCATTGTTAATTGCTAGGAAATTACGAGACTTGTGGAAGCTGTGGATCTGCTTGTATCTATACGGACTCTGTGACGTGTATCCATGTTAGTTAGGGGTAAAATTGCAGGGCTTCTTCTCACGGGCCTTTGTTGCATCCTTGCGAATAGAGTCTGAAGCTTCTCCATGATCCTTTGAACCCACTCACACCCCTTTCGGACGAGCCTATACAAGTAGTTGCCAAGTGAAAGAAAGACGTAGATGACATATATTACAGGTCGCCATTCATCTGAGGACAAGATTGATACCAATGAAGCCACTAAGAGGGAAGCAGAAAACACCATGCTAGTACGGAGGAGAGCAGCTGGAGTGGGGGAGAGATGAGCAAAATATTCTTCCAAGGTAAATGACAAGCCAAATAGTTGTAAAGCAGCAATAGCCACCTTGGTGGTGATGGGGTGGGCTTCAAATGCGGAGATGGACTCATTCTGGAACTTCAACTCAATGAGTTCAAGAAGCAGTGGAACAACAAGGGTAAGCATGGCGAGAATGGCAGAACGGGTAGTGGCCATGCGATTTGTTTGTTGTGGGAGGTTGATTCCTAGAAAGGTAAATATAGTGGCAATATGAATAGGCATGGTTGTGCTGTGGATAAATAATTTAGACCTGTAGAGCAATAAACAATGAGGACACAGATGAGATGGAGATATGGAGAGGTGAAGCAACCGAAACCAATACAAGAAATAACAAGAGTTTGAGAGTAACTAACCTCTGATCTCCCTCAACTTCTCTACGGATGAGCACAGATGAGCTTGAGTGAGAGCTAGGGAATGGGAGTGAGCCTTGTCTTTCCACCCTCTATATAATCGGTAACACCTCGTCATTTTTTACTTGTCTTTCCTTGTCATTTTCAGGGTACCTCGTCTATCCACTTGACCCTCCATCTTGTAACACCTTGTCATTTTCAGGGTACCTTGTCTTTCCACTTTTTCCACTTTTTCCACTATAACACCTTGTCATTTTCAGGGTACCTCGTCTTTCCACTTTTTCCACCCTCCATCTTGTAACACCTTGTCATTTTCAGCACCCTCAATCTATGACACCTTGTCATTTTCAGGGTACCTCGTCTTTCCACTTTTTCCACCCTCCATCTTGTAACACCTTGTCATTTTCAGCACCCTCAATCTATGATGATATGAGGACCTTGTCTTTCCACCTTTTCCACCCTCCATCTATGGGTAACACCCTGTCATTTTCAGCTCTATGGTAATTCGGGTGTCGGGTGGGAGGGCTGGAGTCGCCTGGCCCTACGAGGTATGGTATTGTATCATTCTTTCGTTCCAGGCTTTGTGTATTAGAGGGGCGATTAAAATAATAAAAGCCACTTATGTTGGTACCTCGCGTCTTTGATGATCCACGTAGTTGCCAGATGGATGGACGCGTGATTCCAACTCATAAAGGTTCTTGATCCAGTCGATATACCTGCAAGAAGGCATCCGGACAGGGTGTCCGGACTCACCCTCCGATGGTTTTGTCAGTCATGGTCAGAGAGAGAGATATAAATCAGTTGGCATTTTTCTAGGTATCAGGAGGTTACCAGAGGATCCCCTTCTTCTTCATGCGAAGGCATATATATCCAGCTTCAGGGGTACTGTTCCTCTCATTAATGGCGAGGAGATATTTTATGTTTGTCATGATGACATTCGGAGGCAGCATGGTCATCGCCACCCTACTGGCGGCTGTTAGAAACCGTGGTAGGTGATGCTGCTGTCTAGATATCGTGGGAAGTGATCATGTAGAATGATCGTGGGAAGTGACTAGTTGTCACCTCGACCCGTCCTTTCACTCTGCAGATGATGGGACGTGGGCCATGGCTGGTTGTCGTGATAGCGTGTAAGACTCGCTTTATTTTAATTGATGATCTGGACGATTATGTCCGGGTGGCACATGCTAATTGCCCGGATGTATTGTGGAGCGGATGCATTATGAAGGTTGTCCGGATGTCTGTGTTTTGCCAGCGACGTTTGCTCTTCCTTGGATAGGAGAAGTTGAAACGTCATTTGCCTTTCCTTGAGGCGGTCCGGATAGGAGAACTGCATCATGTGTATCCTTAGGGGAATCCGGATGATGATGGTCCGGCTGATAATATGTGCCACGTGTCATTGTGAGGTGCGTGCCACGTGTTTCCCAGAGGGAGGGGTCCCTACAACTTACAATTTCAACTTTGTCCCGATGTGGGACAAAATGTGAACCTGTGCCACAAATTAAAACTACAATTTTGTTTTAGTAAAGGAAAAAGAAAAAAAAGAGAAAAATTGTGTCTGATAACACTCACTACTACTGATATTGACTTTAAATTACATTATGTATTTAAAATTTATTATTTATTTTTTACTTTAAATATTAAAATTATATTTTAAATCATCAAATTGATATATTTATTCTCATTAATTTTAACTAATATTTATATTTTCATTAATTTAAAAAAATAAATTTATTTATTAAACAATTATATTTGAAATATTATAGATAGATAATATAGCTAAAAAAATTATTTACTATAAAATATGAGTTGTAAATATAGAATCATAGTTGTAAAATATACCTTTAATAGTTATAGATAGATAAAGCAAAAGATATTTGAAATTAAGAATAAATTAGCTATTTTGACTTAATAATTAAAGATATTTTTTATTTTAAGTTATGATATTAAATTATTTTATCAATTTCATCTACTTAATAACTTAAATTAAGTGGATAAGTCATATTATATTACTAAGTTGATTTATCAAACACTCTCTAAATTATGTCATTATTTGAATTAAATAAAGTATATTAATGTGTTAAGATGCATAATTTTAAGATGCATAATTTTGAGATAGGATTAATGGTTATGAACAAGTCAAAATAGATTCAAGTAATTAAAACCTTACATTCAAAGAAAACATATTAAATATTATATTTGTACCATTTTCAAATGATTTTATAAGTCATATTATAAATTGTGATAGAGAAATTTTGTAAGATAAATTACTTTCAAATTTTAAAGTTATTTTTTTAAAACCAGGTATTCCTATCTATTTTCTCGGCCAGCCAAAATAAAACAGTTACATTATAGTAATGTTTTGTTGTATTTTTATTTTTTAACATATGTTTTAATTAAATAATTAAAGTAAAATTTTGAAAACAATTTTTAAAATCATGTTTGGAAACATATTTTTGCATTTTGATTTAAAATTTGATGAAAATTTTAGAATTTTTTAAAGAAAAAATTGTAAAAAAATAAAAATAAATTGATTTCAAATTATTTTAATTTTAAAATGAGATATTATACTCATGGTTGACCCTGTCTTATTGCAAAACTAATAACATTGATATTTAATGTGTGAAAATTTTGAAAAATTATTTTACTTTGTATGTCTAAAAAAAAAATTAAATTATTGAACATGTTTAATAACATTTAAATTAAAAGCATAATAAAAGAATCATTTATGTTTTCTATTTAAAGATATTAAATATCTTTTCATCACTTAAATTTCACTTGATTGGTTCATTTGGTTCATTACTTATAACCTTTTAACACTTAGTTTTTGCCTCTTCTAACTTATAATCTACCCTATTTATTTGTATGTAATGTGAAACCAAAAAACATGATACATAGGTGAAAGAACAAGTGAAACTATTTGTTTCGGACTGTTTTCAAAAGTAATTATTAAAAGATATATTTTGAAAGTAATTTTTAAAAAAAAAAATTATGTTTGAAAACTTTAATTTGATTTGTTTTTTAGCTAATCAAATTGTGCATTCCAATTCGCATATTTAGATTTTTTTTTTTATGAGTTATTTAGGATTTTCATTTTTATTTTGTGTTTTTTTTTAAAAAAAACCAACAAAATAATCAAAAAAACAAATTTTCATTTTTTATCTTAAATTTTGAAATGTGAGCTATAACTGATATTAAATGTCAAACCGGTGCTCAGAAATCAACCATTTTGATTTTGGAAGCTTCCGTGTAATTTCACTAATCAGAAAAACCTCTCATATGAAAATATTATTAAAATCATAACCTAACTTTCCCATTTCTCAATTCTCAAGTTCATTAAAAGAATGTCCAAGTTGGATGTGTTGAGTGGTGTCCCTTGCATGTGGACGTGGGTCCACTTCAATAAAAGAAATATAAAGATTTTTTTTTAAGAAAATGTTGGATTTTTGTTTTAATTTCCAAAAATAGTTTTCTATTTTTAAAAAGAAAAATATTTTTAAAATGCATTTATTTGTTTTGTGCTTGCAAAAAACTAAAGTAGACTCTTTTATATATGATAAAAAGTTAATTATTTTATTATTTTTAAAAATTATTGTACAAATAACCTAAAATTACATAAATAAACCACTTTTTAACTACAACTTTCAATATTCATTTTCTGACCTTATCTTTTATTTGTACTTTTTTTCTTTCTCTTTTTGAAGGTTTTTAAGATGGTTCAATAAGAAAAAAAATCTAAAATATTGGTCATTGTAATTATTCTCCTTTTCTAAAAGTGAACAAAAAATATTTGTCTTAATATGGTGGTGTTTTATATGCCCACGGCATAACAAATAATAATGTGTGTTTTATTTATTAGGTAATTAAAAAAATTAACCATGTATAAATTATATTAGTTAAGATTAATTAATTTAACAAAAATAAATAAATATTTTTTATTTGATATCAATATTTTTTATTACACTATTTTTAAAAAAATGCTTCTAACCTAAAAAATATTTTTAAAGAAAAATAAAATATGGTAAAATTTTATAAACATTTTAAAAAAGTTGAAATATTTACTATCAATTTGATAGTGATTGTAAAAAGTCTTTTTAATATTTTTAATACTTGAAATTTTTCATAATTCAAGTGATTCTAAATATTTCAACTTTTTAAAAGTGTTTATAAAATTTAGAGTCCATTTGATAATGATTATAGAAAGTATTTTTAATATTTTTAATACTTGAAAATTTTTATAATTCAAGTGTTAAAAATATTATAAACGTTTTCTAAAATTACTTCCAAACGCACTTTTCGTTATTGTTGAAAAAATACTTTTTAAAAGCATTTATAAAGAAATACTTCTACTAAAAGTATTTTAAAGGGAAACACTATTAAAGGTGTGTTTCATAGTATTTCTAATCAAAATATTTTTAGTTAAATTGTTTTTTTTTTAAAGTGTTTTAGAAAAATTACAATGACTCACATTTTTAATAATACTGTGGATCCCGCATTTCGGCTCATGCGCTACCATTCGGTGGCGATCTTGATTTTTATTTGAAAAATAATTTTATTTATTAGGAAAAAAAATGGCTTGGAGTCGTCATTTATTTTTGTTTTATTTTTAAAATAATAAATAAAATAAAAAAGAAAACTTTAAGTGTGATTTCTTGTTTTGAAAATTATGGACCGTACAAAAGGTGGTTTGTAAAAATTCCTATATTTGAAAAGTTATTTACAAATATAGGATTTGGAAAAAAAACATTTTCAAAAATCTAAAGAGAGGGACAGGAAGTGGCACGTGGCCCAAAAGTGGTCAGGCATACGGTACACTATGTAGTGAGTGCTGTCTCATGTAGTTTCTCTTTTCCTCATCAACCTTTGAAGGTAGGTGAACTTGGTTGTACCGCTAGCAAAACCTTTGCATCTGCTTTCCCCACTAAAGCTGGAGTGGGATTGCTATGCATCCCGCACACCTTATACTGCTGGTGATGATATTTTGTTTTGGAAGGACCTTCTCTACAGTCATCAACCTGGGACATCAAATAGCTGCTGCTGCCAGGAGATCCATAGCAGACCACTTTTCTGATTTGAGAGATTTAAAGAGATAGTTTTCTTTCCAGTAGATTTTTGACTGGTCTTGGAGCCATTTTTCTCTCAGCCAATCCATTCTCATGAATCATCATCTCATCTCTCAAATTTACATCAAGGAAACAATTCTCTCATGGACGGACAACCATGCATCTTTTCAGCCAACTCCAACTTCTGTCGCTTTTATCTGGTTCAAACGTAAAGGGGGCAGCTTCAAAACCAGCATCAAATGGAAGGCGCGGGTCAAGGTCTTTTTCATTTCCACTAAAATAACAGCCTGAGCTAAAGTCCACATCGCTAGCATTAACACCGGCATAAATTATTTTCCCAAGGACATGACGTGGTTTGATTGGCAATCTCAATGGCACGCACACTATGCTGGTTGCACTTCGGAAATTATGACTCAAGGTGTAGACAACTACTTCCTCAAAACTCTTAGGAATTTGGAGATTCAATGAAGCTTTGAATGGGACTTTTCTCCTTCATTTTGAAATAGGCAACCTGCATTTTGCTTCTTTAATGGGAGCTGGCCAATACTCCATTCCTCTCCTGTTTGTGATCCATAAACATGATCCAACTTTCCTCTCATCGCTTGTAAGCTCCAAAAGCACCTCTCACCGCCATTTCCATTGACATATAACCACCCATTAAACCAATAAATTTAGAATCCACGCTTGAGCCTATCTCAGTTTGAACAAACTCAAGGCAAAGCACATTAACACGATTTATGTGGCGTTTATAACGTGCAAGTGATCTGATAACGTGAACCACACCACCTTTGGAGGCAAAGTAGATTGGGCGAACCAGATAAAACCCACGTTTTCTCTTGACTTTCAGAAGAGAAGGAAGGAGCCAACTTCTGAGTATCCGGAAGAGTGGAGTGGGTCAACTAGCGCTTCAGCTGAGTCCAGAGATCCTCATCACTCTCAGTCTCGGTGGAACTCATCCCAGACTCAACAGGTGAGTTGAGAGCAGAAGTAAACCCAAAGGAGTCAAACTCGTAAGGAAACTCACTAGGGAAACCATGGATCCATGCACCAACAGGATTGGCGCTGTTGTCGTTGAAGTTCTCCTTGTCCATGAGAGTATCTTCGTTAGTGAGAAAGTGAGAAGGTAGCCAAAAGCGAGGGCCAATGAGAGAGAGAGCCATGTGGAGCAGGCCCAGAAATGAAAAAGACTGCAGTGAGGGATGCAATAACCCCTGATGGGATGGGCTGAAAGATGGTGAGTGAGGAATTATGGGTATGGGGACGGAATGGGCATTTGGCGGTGGGTATAGGGAACATGAAGGGTGGTAAGATTGATGGGTTTAGTAAGTTTGGAAGGAATGAGAAGAATAAATGTGCTGGTGAAGTGAGCTACTGGCAGTGAGTATGAAGAGAAGGGAATAGGTTTGATAGTGGGATTAGAAAATAGGTATGAAAGATGTATGAGGATATTGACATGCAATTGATGGACTGGGTGGTGGGGTTATTGAGGAATGGGTATAGGAATGATGGCCCGGTTTGCATGGTTTCCATGCACGTGGATAGGTGAATTGGGAGCCTTAATGAAGGCTATGGTTGAATTTCTTAGGCCATACATGGTGCAAGGAGACGGGTTGTGGGTTGACGGAAGGAGAGGTGAAGGTTAACTTGGCCATATGTGGCCATGCCAAAAGTGAGGGGATGGATAGAAGGGCATTTAGAAAATGAGCACATGTGGTGGTGTAGGGACAAGAATGACAGAGTATGACAGCTAGAAGGATAGACATAGTGATGAAACGAGCTCCTGGCAATGAACATGATAGATGGTGGAGATGGCAATCTGAAAAGGGAACTAATAATGGTGCATATACGGGAGATGGTGGAAGGAACAAGCGGCGTCGCTGTGGAGCGGATTCAGTGCAACTCATTTTCATCTCGAATGTATATTCTGTATGATCCTCATGAAGGAATGGTTAGATGATAAAACGGCCTTCGCACTTGATTCCCAGCTTACCAAGAATTATCATTCTAACCGTGAGGACCCATTCATTCAAATGGTCAAGCCTTCCACTCAGTCCACATTAGCACACTGAACTTTTAGACACTTCTGAGATGCTTTGGATCTCAACTTTTCTGCCTAATCATTCGAGTTGTAGCAGGGATATTTTCATGATGGGAGATGGCTGTGCTTCTCAATAACTATTGGCATTTTCATTTCTCATAGACTGGATTAATGCAACCTGTTCAGAAAGCCATGTGTCCAGCGTGATAGACCTCTCCTTTGTCGTTTCTGAAATGGTAAGCACCTCCAAGGCCACCATGGACAGGAATGGGATCAACACCGTGTTTAATTGCGGTCACGATACCTTCAATCAGCTCACTTATTTTGACCAAGCGACCAAAGCGTCCTAATATCTCGATAGGACCACTTTGGTCACTTTGTTGGAGACTCTTTCCAGTAGATGAGAAACACGGAGTTGAAGAGCTTTTGTGAAGGCAGTTCCTTATGAGTAGAAACAAGGAATCACTTCGAACTCATCGTTCCACCATCTACAAGGAATTGATCACCAACTTTCACATCCTCAGCGAAACCATCATAGTTGATGTTGACAATGCGTTCTGGGTGAGGTGAACCAAATGCTTGAACATTAAAAAAAAACCATATCTCTTCATGCTCTGCTTTGTCCGACAGGGAGGAGGAAATAGCCATTTCTCATAGAAAGGCCATACTTCTAGGATGAACCAGTGCGAGAGCTTAAACCTACCAACCACAATACCATAGACTGCCAGGTTCAATTTTAGCCCAATTTTTCCCAATCTTAAAGCCTTGAGTATGCGTCTAGGGGAAAACAGAGCAACCAGAGAACAGCAACAGGAAGAGGACATGAAGCTTTTTAACCATTATGTTGAACCCATTTCATCATTTATCCATGGGTCCAACAATCGGTGGGTTGAATTGAAAGTCTTTATTGGAATGGAGCGTGAAATTTAACAAGCTTTTCAAATATTAAACCAAAAAAAATGCCAAACTAGAAACAACCCAACAAACATCAGTGAAAGTCATAGAGAATGATATATGAAGAATAGGAACATACATGAAAACTATAGTAACCAAACTTGAAAATCTTTTCCTCTTGCTCTAGCTTCATCCCCAAGCAAAACAACCTCTCCCTCTGTAAAATCACCACGCTCCACAAAAATGGCAACAAATGTACCGCCTCCAAAATGTCTCTGCGAGTCCCAAAAATACCTTCCCAAAAACCGCCACCAAAAAAAAAACGACCTAGCAAAAACTTGTCCCTCAAGAAAACCCTTCTCTAAAATATCTCACCAGGCTGCAGCGAAAGCACCTCCCTCTCTGCTCCCAAAATATCTCACCAAAAACGGCAGTGAAAGCACCTCCCCTCTAGCTGCCAGCATACGCTCCTCCTAACGGCAAAACGCTCCCCGAATATTCCCTCCAGAACCTTTCTCCAAGTGTCTCACTCTCATAGGTCCTCAAAAAGCACCATCTGATTCCCTAGCAGCCAACCAAGGGGCAGCACGTGGCCACCCATAAATGCGACACTGGCAAAAACGAGCTATAGAAGAACCTCCCAAACGGGGGTCAATAAATACATTCTCTGGTGAGATTCGTTTTTTATTTAAAAAATTAATTTTTAAAAAGGAGAATTATCTTTTGGGATAGATGGACCCCAAATTAACAAAAGGTTCATATGATTCTTGAAATTGAGTTGAAGGATATGAAATAGTAACGGACAAATATACCCTTTAAGAACACATATAAAATATTTTATAAAATTAAGTTAAATAATTTTTTTTCAATAATTTTTTTTTCAAAAATACTAAATTAAATAAAAATAGTTTTCAAAAATATTAAATTAAATAATTTTATTTCAAAAATATTAAATTTTTTTCAAAAATATTAAATTAAATTAAAGTATTTTAAAAAATATTAAATTTAATATTTTTTTAAATATTAAATTAAATAAATTTATTTTTAAAAAATATTAAATTAAATAAATTTATTTTTAAAAATATTAAATTAAATAAAAGTATTTTAAAAAATATTAAATTACATAAAAGTATTTTTTAAAAATATTAAATTAAATAAAAAATATTAAATTAAATAAAAGTATTTTTCAAAAATATTAATTTTTTTTCTCAAAATCAACAAAGGGCATTTTTGGAAATACTGAAAGATGATATCCTTCAACTCAATTTCCATATTTTCATTGGGTCTTGAGCTTAATTTGAAGAGTTATATGAACCTTTTGTTAATTTGGGGGTCCATCTACCCCCAAAACATAATTTTCCCTTTTAAGAATTTGTTTTTGGAGTACATCCGAAAGATTCCTCTCACTCCGTTCATGGTTATTTTATCAGTGCCCCAACGCTTCCCATGGTCAGGATCCATAAATTCAATATCTCCTATTGCCAATATTATTTCCACTTGGTGTCTAATACGGGTTTCTCAACTAGGAGGGCGTGTCAAGTAAATGGTTCCTAGATGTTGTATCAAAGGCTTGCTCTGTCCTTTCATGAGAAGGAAAAAAAACTGAAGGTGGTGCTCTACTAGGGACTGAATCCGGATGATGTTGAAATTTGAGCCCATTCCCAAGTTTATTCAAAAATGGTTCTTTGCTTTCGACAAAATTCTGGTCAAGAGATCAATTCCTTATCATGAGTTGATTTCTTGTCCAAAGCCTTCGAAACTGTCCATTGCCTGCCCTTCGCCTCCAAAACAACAAGCTTTTCAGATAAACCATTAGGTAGGCCCTCGATCTCAATGGCTCTTCTGGCGATTCTTATGGGGAGTTCTTTGAGAAGAAATTAAGCAGAGGTGAGCTGGTGAAGCTTTGAGCCTTTCTTTCCGATTCACCATAATGGATAGCATCTGTCAGAATCTGAGGAACCTCAAATCCAAACAGAATACCCATAAAAAGAGACAGAACAGTTACAGCTTTAAACACTGGAAGAAACACAAAAACTCCAACTCCAACTCCAACAGTGCAAACGAGCTGCCCTCTTAGAGCCAAAAACATATAAGGGAACTGAAGGTGGAGAAGAGTTGGTAAGTAGAACTGGGTGTTCTCTGGGGCCACTCTAAGTTCGTTATAGAAGGTATGATGCAATACATCTCCGCATCCTCCTACCCCTTTCTGATCATTCAACCAAAGAATTTCCGAATTGGAGTCCATAAAACTCGCTGGAATTCCACCGGAAGTTGCATTCATTGATCGTTTTAATATTGCCGATCCCTGAAAATTCTGGCAAAGGACCAATCAAATTGCAATTTACCAACGGCAAACTTCTCAGCTGAGTTGAATTTTGCAATGCAGTTCCAATAACTTGCTGAGAGATGGCAATTGGCCACTAAATTGGTTCCTCTGAAGGTCAAGGCTTATGGGCATTGAGAGCTATTTTCAGCGAGAACATTAAGGCAAGTTGCAACCTCCTTCTCATTGCATGAGGACTATCACTACTGTCTAACTCCATTCCTAGAACACAACCAGTTTCGATTTGAGCAAAACCCGTTTCTTTCCAACAGGTTTTCCTTCCATCTCCATAAGCTCTTTCAGTGCTATTAACTTGGTTTATTCTTCTCCATGAACAGAAATATGGATGAGGGACATGACCACCCGGGACTGCAGAGTGAAAATGTTAGGTACGGTGATTGCTGGAACAGAACACAGGTGTCTTTGATCTACAAGCTCTGAGCCTACCCCGCTTAGGTGATCAAGCACTTCACTTGAGGTTCCAAAATGCAAGAACAACAAATCATAAGCACAATTTCTATACATCTTTCGCTTTTCCGATCTGTTGGGTAGGCTTTAAATACTGCATTGCGATCTTATCTCCCAAGTTTCAAAGGTTTAGGTATAACAGAAAGGAGCCTGGGATATACGATTTGAATTCTTTCTCTTCAGTTGCAGAATTCTGCTATGATTCACAGAATTGACCTTTCAAGTGCACTTATCTTCTTTTCGGCTCACTATTGATGACAACATCGATAATGATTTGGATGGGATTCTGATCGATCAACAAGTGAATAATGATGAAATTTTAAATGACATAGGATCACATGTAGATATTAAAGCATGCATTAAATGACAATAAATGAAACACTTACCTTGATTAATGCCATGGAAAGCAAATTTCTTGCTTCACTGGTGTCCAAGAATATGTTCAGTTTGTGATAGTATGAAAATCCGAGTTCAATGAGCTCTTCCCTTTCTACACCCAAGATTTAGTCCGTGTATGCTCTCAAGACAAGTGTGCAGTGCGTGCCATTTTTTCAGTCCAAGAAGAAGAAGTCTTCTTTTGCACTTAGATATATATATATATATATATATATATATATATATATATATATATATATATATATATATATATCACACATTACATACATTATTTGGACCACTTAACTTAATGGGCCAATAAAGTGAATTAGGGTGAGCTCATAAAAAATCAAGTAACAATATGTGTTCAGCCCCATTATGGACCACAATGCAAAAATAAAATAACATTGATTTATGGCATTATCACATTAATTATGTAAGTCTACACATAAAAAATTCTAACAATTCTCCTACTTGAACTACATAATCAAACATCACAATATATACATAATAATAAATTAATGTCCCATAGAATCTCATCAAAACAAATAATCAAAAGCAGTCATACATGCTTCATTGCTTGATTCACAAGCAAATATACAATAATAGCAATCCTTCCAACAATAGCATAATATTACAATACCAAATGGCTCCCATTAACTTAATGCAACCTAGGCTCCCAACAACCCCATTTGAGATATATGTTCATGAAACACAACTATGGGTAAGCCTTTTGTTAGTGGGTCCGCCAACATACCTTTTGTTGACATGTGCTCAATATCAGTAAGAGACTCTGCCACTTTCTCCTTAACAAAATAAAACTTTACATCAATATGCTTGGAGCGAGAAGTACTCATAGTGTTCTTAGAGAAAGCAATAGCTGTGGAATTATCATAAAATAATTTCAGTGGTCTAGAAATGGAGTCAACAACTCCCAAAGTTGAAATAAAATTCCACATCCATATAGCATGACAACAAGCCTCATAACATGCCACATACTCTCCCTCCATAGTTGAGGATGCTGTAAGTGTCTGCTTGACACTTTTCCAAGATATAGCTCCTCTTACCATCACAAAAATATAGCCTGTAGTGGATTTCTTATCATCTATGCAACCAGCAAAATCAGCATCACGAAACCCAACTACATCAAGTATGTTGGTGCGCTGATATGTCAACTTGTCCTTAGTTCCTTGCAAATACCTAAGGACCTTCTTAGCAGCTTTCCAATGTTGACTCCTAGGATTGCTCAAGTACCTTCCCAACATGCCCACAACAAAAGCAATATTAGGGTGTGTACTTACTTGAGCATACATAAGGCTGCCAATCAAAGATGAATAAGGATGGTTCTCATTTCCTCTCTCTCATCATCATTTTGAGGACACTAAGCCTTTGAAAACTTATCACCCTTCACAATTGGCGCTCTAGTAGAACTATAGTTGTGCATATTAAACCTCTTCAATATCTTCTCAACATAGGTTCTTTGAGACAATTTAAGCACCCCATTAGCCCTATCACGAAGAATCTTTACGCCCAAAACATAAGAAGCCTCACCAAGATCCTTCATGTCAAAATGGGTTGACAACATGTGCTTTGTCTCAATCAACAAGTCAAAATTATTTGATGCGAGTAGTATATCATCAACATATAAAACAAGAAATATGTAACTACTCTCACTGACCCTTAAATATATGCATCTGTCAATTGTATTCTCTTTAAAACCATTTTGGGTGATAATCCTATCAAACTTCATATACCACTGCCTCGAAGCCTGTTTAAGACCATAAATTGACTTACTAAGCTTGCAAACTTTCATCAGTAGAGCTCACACCAGTGGGCATACTTGGCTCATCAACTCTCAAAGGCAAGTCCAAATTGTGCAAAGTCATATGCACATTGAAAGACTCATACCATTCCTCAAAGTTATTTCCAGTAAGAGGCTTCATGGCAGATAATTGTAGAGTAATTCCAGAATTGCTAATAGTTGGAAAATATCAAAATTAAACAATACGCATGTTACTACAATATTATGTTATTTGCTAGTTTCCAGAATTTCTCAATTTAGCAATAGCTTGGAATCTTGAAATTCCACAGCGATAAGGACAACAAATTAAATATCACAACCAAGATGCACTAATTTTATTACTGAAAGAGCAAAAAAAAATTAGTACGGTTCATAATATATAATTAATTTCCTTCATCAATCTAAGCATCTTACTAAGTATTATAATCATCGATGGGACAATTACAATACCCGTATGGACCTTAGTAATCACAATAATAAAGCAACCAAAAGTTGGAGATAAAATATCTCAACAAAGACAATTTGACACATATAAGATCACGATAGGCAACCACATATATGTTCACTATTGTCATGATAAACTCAAATATTTAATTTGCATAACTTAACACACTTGGAATTGTGATAGGCAATCACACAAGTGTTCTTTATTGCCATAATAAATTTAAATATTTAACAAACAAGGCCTAGGACAACATTATTGGTATAAGATAAAAAATTATACCATAAAGAACAATAATAATAATAATTGTCCCAATAAAACCAAATTTAACAAATACATAATAATTCCAAAAATACCAAGACAAAAAAAAAAAAAGGAAAAAGTTTTTTTATTTTTTATTTTTTATTTTATTTTTTTACGACATCATGATGATGTCAACATGCACTGTTCATCTTTTCCACCAGGCTGAACACGACTTGGTTCTTCTGGAGAATTTTTTTTTTTTTTTTTGGGGGCCAAATTTTTGTGCATTTTCCGATGAAAACACTTAGGTTTCCATCCTCAAACATTAATCCTTCAATCTAAACCCAAAAATTACACAAAAAACGCATAAAAAGAAGAACCAAAATAAGCCCTAATTTTTGAAATCCCATCAAATGAGCTCCAAAAACCATAAAAAAAAAAAAAAAAGGTTTTGCTCCAAACAATATTTTCTACAAGTCTCCTACATCAATCAGGCTTGAAAACCGAGAATCAACACCAAACGAAAAAAAAAAACTCCAAAAAATGGCTACCAAACCAGAAAACAGGAAACCCAAAATAACCCAAATATGCCGCTTAAATGTCATCCATGTATAGCTCTGATACCAATTGATGAAATTTTAAACGACATAGGATCACATGTAGACATTAAAGCATGCATTAAATGGCAATAAATAAAATGCTTACCTTGATTAATGCCATGGAAAGCCATTTTTGTGTTCCACTAGTGTCCAAGAATATACTCAGTCTGTGATGGTATGAAAATTCGAGTTCAATGAGCTCTTCCCTTTCTACACCCAAGATTCAGTCTGTGTGTGCTCTCAAGACGAGTGTGCAGTGCGTGCCCTTTTTTAAGCCCAAGAAGAAGAAGTCTTCCTTTACACTTATATATATATATATATATATATATATTCATATATATCGTACATTACACACATTATTTGGACCATTTAACTTAATGGGCAAGTCAAGTAAATTTGGGTGAGCCCATAAAAAATCAAGCAACAATATGTGTCCAGCCCCATTATGAACACAATGCAAAAATAAAATAACATTGATTTATGGCATTAACACATTGATTATGTAAGTCCACACATAAAAATTCCAACAAATAATTCCCATGATGGCCACCATTTCATTGTTTTAAGATGAATCCTGATGTGCTAAGAGACTCAAACACATGACCTTTATCTTCATTTGTTCCTTCCAATATCCTTTTTCGTATGGTTTCCTTCAGCTCAATTTCAAGCTTAAAAGAATCTGCATGAGCTATGTATCGATCATGACACTGAATGTAATGCAAGAGCTCCTTTTTGTATCAGAATGTTCCTTAGTTCTGTCCTTGAGTGCATAGTTCAGCAACTAGTTCTGCTCAAACAAGAAATGCAATAGAATCAACTTTGGAGATCTCAGTCAGTGATGCTTCAACCTCTTCTTACCTGACGTCAGTAGTTCCATCTTGATGCTTGGTGGGGCCATCAGAATGGAGTTTACAGCCAAAGTAGTATTTCTTTGAAAAAAAAAACCCAAACTAATCCTGTTTTCAAACTATTTGCCAAAATACTCTTTTGAATCCACATCAGCAATCCACGTCAACAAG